>NC_085844.1:105523503-105827003 GCF_035594765.1 Anolis carolinensis
CCCTTCTTCCATTATTCCCTGGTTTTGCATAGAATATAGGCTGAGTGTTTTGTTACATGTTACTCCTGTACAAAACAACATATGCAGTATAATCAAATATAGGAAAACATTTTTGTCATTATCGCTTTGACAATTGTTGATTGTCAAAATGATAAATCTTATTCCTTGTCTATCCATATTCTGGCTAACCTCTTCCAGAAGATTTCCTAGCCTATATGCTGTAAGTCTGACTGCTCTACTATTAGGCCATAGGGTTGTGCATTTGTATGGAATTACTTACCGTTTCTGATTGTTCCATTCGTATGGCCCCATTTCTATTTCTGTCCACTGCTAATGGAAATGGGCACCTATACAAATGGGCTTGTCAGTCCAAGGTCCAAAAAAAAAGTTCAGGCCTTGGGTGGCAAAGCACCAGGCCCTGCAAGCCGAGCCTATGAGTATTGAGTCCTCAATGACTCGTAGGCCCGGCTTGCAGGGCCTACAGCCGAGCACTGAGCGCTCAATACTCGTAAGCCCTGCAAGCCAGGCCTATGAGCACCGACATTCACGGCTCATCTATAGGCCCTGCAAGCTGGGTCTATGAACCATTGAGTGCTCGTTGGCTCATAGGACTGGCTTGCAGGGCCTATAATCGAGCATTAGGCACTCAACTGTAAGCCCTGCGAGCCAGACCTACAATATATTGAGCGCTCAATGCTTGTAGGCCCAGCAGGCAGGGCCTATGAGCACAAGCACCTGGTGCTTGGCTGAAGACCCTGTGAGCCAGGGCCTACAGCCAAACAGCAAAAATCAGCCAACCAAATGCCATCCGAATGGAAGAAATTGTACAAAACCATGAAATAAACAACAAAACAGGATTAATAGGACCCAACCCTATTAGGCAGTTTGAGGTAGTTGTCATGCAAAAACAGCTATGTATAAGTTACACATTTTATTGTTATTAGAAAGATAGAGCTTGAGAATATTTACCATTATGGGTACTAATATAAGTTCACAAGCCAAGATACTACATACTCCTGCTTTGAAATTAGTATCTCTTTCACTGGCCACCATCTCATTAACAGCCATCATTCTATGGACGTTGCTGGATGTATTTGCTTGAGTTGATATAGCTCCATTCTGTTCAATTGGGAAAAATATACACACATCTAGGACTTCTGGTTTAGGGAAATAATAATGTATCATTTGTTTGCACTTTAGGGACCTATGCAATAATTTCTGCACCTAGTACTGCAATTTAATTAAATGACACATAAAACAAAACATTGTGAAATTAAAAGCACTCAGCTAAAAGCAACTTGGTTAATCAAATACCTGATTAATGCTATGGTTGCAGAGATGTGCTGGCCTATGTGGTTTGCTTTATACTTAGCAAAGTAATCAATGTAATGGTTCCTGTGATAACTTGGATATCATTTGTTTTGTTATCTCCAATCATATTCCCCTAGCAGCTATTTCAAGCCTATTTCATTATTACTGCATCAAAACCAATTTATTTTGCCCATTTTTGTGGTCTTTTCTACTATAATATACCCCGATCTTCCCTCTGGCTAAAGAAAAGATAAAGATTTATTCCTCCAAAATCTATTAGAGAAGCCCAGGAGATAAGCAGTGCATTTATTATAATGTACAGAAGGGTTCTTGCTGCCTCCTACAATCCTTTCTTAATATCCGCTGCCTAGTCTAGAAAGATGCAAAAATGAATTTGAATATTTGACACTAGTTGCTGCACCTTTTGTTACTCACCAAACCAAGAACAGTCTAGCAGCAATGTATGACACCCCATAGGATCTCAATAAATATTTAGGTTTGGTTGCTAGACTGCTCTTGGTGTGGCAAGTCTTTTGCTTCTGGATAAAGGTAAGTGAAAAATATATTCAGTTGACCTTTTAACAGTTTTGAAGAATATCTGGAAACTAGAGTTAATGCAAAATGTAGTGAGTAAAATATTTTGTCAGGAGTGCCTGTGGTTGCTGGTGGTTTCTATGTAATTGAGTTTATGATCCTACTCCAGTAGGATTGGCTTGCTGTATTTAGTTTGAACTTCATAGGAGCTATTTGAGATATCTGAAGAGCTCCACTAAATATCAGACTAAATCCTAAATTAGAGCCAATGACAATTGCTCCAAAGTGCTTTGAAAGTCACATCAGAATACCTTGGAGAAACTTTATTGCTCAAGGTGCCAGTTTTGATCTGCCAAAAAGCCCCATAATAAAAAAAAATGGAACATTTATTTCTACAATATAAAATTGTATGCAAATCTGTAATGATCAGATGACATAGTGATATCAGATGCCCAGATGGCTGTATATAGAGAGAGGCTAAGCTGACTGGTACTCAAAGAGCACTCTTACTGATTGATTTATTTTAACAACACTCCACTTATTGAGGTCTCTCTTCAGAAAAATAAGATTGAACCTCCATTTATGACTTTATATGACCAGGAAGTACTCTGGTCATGTAAAGTTCAGACTTTGAATGCACTGTAATGATCAGTTACTTAAAATTCAAACTTAAAGCTGATCCTTGAAAATCAAGTCTAAAGAACAATATTATGCTTGTGCAGGCAGTAGGAGCTGATATTACCCTTTTCCTCCCTTTCAAGTGTATGTTTGTAGCCTTTTTTAAACTGTAAGTTTTTAATCCACCTGGTAGCTACTGAAACATATATGCCAAGAAACTCATTAGAAATCAAAACCAGTGGATTTTTCTCTTTCCTTCTCTTGCATTTCTGAAATTAAAATTAATATCTGTTACTTTTAACATCTTCTACCAAAAATACACTTGACCAATGATATTTTCCTTATCATGTTGGAAAACTTGAGAGGTAGTTATAGATCTTTCTAGTTTTCTTTTTATTCATTCAGTCGTTTCTGACTCTTCGTGACCTTATGGACTAGTCCACGCCAGAGCTCCCTGTCGGCCATCGCTGCCCCCAGTTTCTTCAAGGTCAAGCCAGTCACTTCAAGGATACCATCCATCCATCCATCCATCCATCCATCTTGCCCTTGGTCGGCCTCTCTTCCTTTTTCCTTCTATTTTCCCCAGCATCATGATCTTTTCCAAGCTTTCCCGTCTTCTCATGATGTGGCCAAAATCTTTGCCTCTAATATCCTTCCCTCCAGTGAGCAGTCGGGTATTATTTCCTGGAGGATGACTGGTTGGATCTTCTTACGGTCCAAGGCACTCTCAGGATTTTCCTCCTGCACCAAAGTTCAAAAGCATCTATCTTCCTTTGTTCAGCCTTCCTTATGGTCCAGGTCTCACATCCATAGGTTACTATGGGGAATACCATTGCTTTGACTATGCGGACCTTCATTGCCAGTGTGATGTCTCTGCTCTTCACTATTTTATCGAATGTGGCCTTTGCTCTCCTCCCAAGAATCTTTCTAGTAGAATAATCAAACTATCAAGACAGAGGCTGAACAGGATATGCCACAGAAACCAACACATAGGTTCTGGAGTGAAAATAATATCAGACTCTCTGTATTGACTAATATTTGTGCATAGTCAGTGGAAGAAAGTGAGAAAATGGCCGTAGGTTAGTGGGATGCAGAAAAGAACTGCATGTGGAAAAGTAAATATACAAGAAATTGCTAATCAAGGAAATTAGCAGTTATTGAGGATAGACAAGCACAGATGACTGAATCTAATGCATGAATTCTTAATACTATTAGCTATTAGAAAAAGAAATGAAATGTCAAGTCAAGTTCAGGATTTGCACTAAGATTGCAATATAATCATTATAGAAAGATAGGTAGAAAGATGTTCAGAAAAATCAGATATACTTTATCACCTACTCAAGATTTAGATCCTAAATACACTACATCATTGTTGCTTGCAGCAATGTTGAGATTTTCACACATACACCTACCTCTCACTAAATTACAACATGCTTTACATGGGTTTTTTATGAAGCATCAGTGGGTTAGAAGGTGTATTTGGAGGTTTAAAATGCATCATATACAGGCACTCCCCGAGTTACAAACATCTGACTTAAATACAACTCATAGTTAAGAATGTGAGTGAGACAGCAGAAAGTAAAATTCACCTGTGAAAAAGTTATGGAGAAAAAGGGATCTCCACTGAAGCTTTCTCACCAGTCCTTGTTTCACAGGGACAGAAAGTGAGATGAGATCTTCTGAACAGGGGCACAGCCAAGCAAAACGAACACCACCGGGATGTTATCCCTTCCCTGTGCTATTTAAAGCCCCCCCCCCTCTTTATATATGAATATAGGAGAGAGAGAGGGGCTGGAGTTACACTTAAAATGTATCTGTTCCAACTTACAAATAAATTCAACTCGAGAACATACCTACAGAACTTATCTTGTTCGTAACTTGGGGACTACCTGTAATATATAACTAAAATATGCATTGGCATTTATTCTGTGTTTAAGATACTTTGTTTGCAAACGTTATTACCAAAACTTTGTCTCCAAAAAATTCCTACTCATTATTTACATAAATTCAGAAAACAAGAACAACATGGCAATGAGAGCATAAACAGCAAAAACTCATTATAATGCTATGTGTATTTTTAAACTGGTTAGTTTTTAATAGCCTTAGCTACATTTTGCAGTGAGACCTGCAGCAAAATGCTTTAATGTCCAAGCCAAGAGTACTTCTGTCTGGGGTTTCAGCCAGCCAGCCATGACCTTCTTTAGAAGGCCATTCTATTAAACACAGCACACATAACATACGCGCAAGTTTTCAGTGGCAAGAATTACAAGATCCAATGAATACTCCTCATTTTGTATCTACTGAATATGCTCTTAAGCATGTATTGATTTTGTGTTTTTTAAAAACCTAAGGACTTTTTATTTGGGATTGGGAGGAGCATTTCTTTGCATTCTTTTAAAAACTTATGGGATTCTCAAAATGACTTGGGTTTCCCTGCTGCTGACGCTCATCTACTGAATTAAGTACTATGGAATGACATTGTAATTTTTTGAGCCAACCGATCTGACAAAATTCCTTTTGAAGTGTGATAACCAGAACTTGGTTCAAAGTCTTGGGGGGGGGGGGGAGTAGCATTGCATTCCTCCCTTTAGCTTTTAACTTGCAGCAAGTGTGATTGTTCTGAATATAATGCTAGGAGAGTGAATATACGTATTGCCTGTGCTGCGTAGTATTCGCTATAAAAAATCAAGTTTCATCAGAAGACTGACTGGATATGAAATGAAAGATTGACAGAGGAACATCACAATTATAAAGCTTTTCATACAGTTCCCCTTTTTATATCCTGCATGGTTCAGCTCATTACATTGCAAGCTTCTTTCGAACAAAATGAGACTCTTATCCCTTGCTCCCAGGGAGAAAAGTTGTAATACTTTGATGTTGTTTCCAAATATAGAAATAACTTCTGTTTTAAAATGCAGATGATATTCATTTCTTCCCTTACTCTGCCTTGCTACAGAATCTTTCTGTCATAACAGAAATTTGAATATGACTCATTCTTTAACTTGTAGTGGGGAGAGAGGGGGGAAAAGATGAAGCAAATAATTAAAAAGACCTCTCTGGAGAGATGTTATGCTCACAAATTAAATATTGTTCTAGCTTTGCTTGAAGGAAATTAAAAGTTTTATGGATGGAATAATAACTAGGGCTCACAATGGTTTTCCTGTGGTTGTAAAAAAGCCCATTAGACTTGAGGACAGACAAAAGGAAGTGCTGCTGGTATAAATGCAATGCTGTAACTTTTGAAAGTTCAGTATAGATATGTAGTGGCAATATAGCTAACATTCAAGGGTAACTTTCCTAAAGATACTGTCCTGTTTTGTCTTTAAAGAACAGCCTTAAAACAATGTAGTAAGCAAATGAAAACTGCTTTACTTCAGCAAAGCATAAAGAACAGCACACTCAGTGGTATAATGAAAAAGAAAGCAAAGTAGTCTTAGGGCAAACACAGTTCTTAAGTCTCTGATAAATTCACAAACCAAGTAGCAGTCTTACTTCAGACAAAGAAATAGCAATAAATCCTTAGGGGCAGTTTCCCAGATGCAGACTCAAAGGAGGCACAAAGGGAGCGAAGGCTTAGGCATTAGAGTCAGTTTGTTACCAGCAAAGGCTGACTGCACCTGCTTCTGATTTATAGCCCTGAGTTCCCCCACAGCTGCTAGGGTCGTTCCCAATTACTTAGCTGCATTTCTGGCACCTATTCTAGCTGAACGACATCTCTGCTCTGTTTCCTTTCGCCTTTCTTGAAATTTGGGTACTTGTAAAATCTCCTCCTCAGATTCCAACTGCCCCTCTGACTCATGAACACTTTCCTGCTTCCCTACCACTTATGAAGAAGAGGAATCCCTAACAGATACTAGAGTCCATCTTATCTTGGAAACTAAGCAGAATCAACTCAACTCATCCAATTACTTGGATGGCAAAATGCAATGAATGACATGCTGTAGGACAGGCATGGGTGAACTTTGGCCCTCCAGGTGTTTTGGACCAACTCCCACAATTCCTAACAGCCTGTTTCACCATGCCTGCTGTAGGGTATATTTCAGAAAAAGGAATTGGCAAAATGACTTTGAGTATTCCTTGCTTAAAAAGACACTATGGCAATTAAACAAATGAAAACTTTTTTGCTGAGTAGAGCTCCATTTTCCTAGGAAGCAGAAGAATTCCTTACCCTCATCACACTTCCATGCAACTCAGTTATCAGCATTCTTTGAGTTAATTTCTTTTCTCATTACAGTTCTGAGGCCTCGCCCACAATCCCTCCTTCCATATTATTTGTTGAAAGAAATCCTCCTCTCTTTGAAATCTCAGCCTCCCTCTGAACTAATGCAAGAACCGAGAAGTTTCTGAGCATGCTCAGTTTGTCCCTTTGGGGTGCTACTGAGAAGAGAGGAGGGAAGAAGGAAGGAAGAGGGATTAGGTACTTCAGTGTTGTTTTTGACATGGGGGAAAGGGGGAAAACTCTGCAACTTAGCTCTATGTGCTCTGGGAACAAAGGTCATATACTGTACACTGTATAATACTTTCATAATAATATACAATCAAATTACTAGGGGATACTTGCATCATTGCATAAGTGCAATCAGGCTTTGACGTTGCAAGGCTATTTAATCCTAATCAAGGTGGCCAACTGCGTTATTCCCACTTGCCTCTGATAAGTGGGGGCCCCATCTACACTGCCATGTAATCCAGCTTCTGAATCCCAAAGATCAGACAGTATTTGACATTGCAAGGATATTCAATGCTAATCATTGTGGCCAATTGCATTATTCCCACTTGCTTTTGATAAGTGGAGCCCCCATCTACACTGACACATAATCCAGCTTCTGAATCCCAAAGATCTGGATACTTGCATCATTGCAGAATTACAGTCAGGCTTTCACATTGCAAGGCTATTCAATGCTAATCAAGGTGGTCAATTGTACTATTCCCACAACTTCCCCTTCCACATTTTAAAATGGGAGCAACAAATGCCATTACATTACAAGAAAGACCAAAATTCCAGATGATTAAAAAAAATCCATTTCCCCACCACCTCCTGAAACGTTGTAAAAGACTCCTGGCCTCTACGCTTAAAACTACACAAAAAAATGCTCTCTCCTACACTTGAGGACAAACTAATGTGATGGGAACAGGGGCTTCCCAAATTTTAAGTGTAGCACTCAGTTGAATTTTGTCAATGTGATGAAGTGGCATGAAATTGGGTAGCATAAGTCAAGAGGGGACTTGAAGATGCGCACACACATACATACTTAAGACTCAATCAATTTGGATAATGTCCAGAATGAAAGGTAGCTCTTCTGAAGTGGACTGAGCTAGAACCTGAACCAATCAAGAGTCCCCCCATCCCCTGCACAGTCAATACTCTCCATATAAATAAAACTTCAGAGAAGGGACAGTGGAAGCCAAGCAGGCAGAACTTGGGAAAAAATGTTCACGTTTCTTTGCCCTCTTTCCTTTTTTCACATCTAAGAATAGAATAGCTTTATTGTCATTGTGCTATTGCACAATGAAATTAAATGCCTTCTCCAGCACACACCACAAAACAACACACCCATTCCTCCACACTCTTAGTCATGATGGTTAGGTGAATTTGCTAGTTTATTCTATAACAAGACATATTTCTTTAAAAAAAATAATTTTATTGAGTATAAGTGTTGTATTTTACACATTGTGATATATTGTTTTACAAATGGTAAACCATTTTAATACTACTTATGCACTTTCCCCAGAATTCTCTCTAAATCAGGGGTCCTCAAACTATGCTCTGCACAGCTCTTGGGGCTCCACAAGTGATAGTGGGGTTCCGCAGCACCATGCTTCTTCCCATCTCCTCCCCTTTCCTCCTCCACCTGAGAGATGCAAGGAAATTAAGGTTTGGAGTCCCTGAAACATGAGCAGCAGCAACATCAGTGTCCATCCCAGGGTACAGACCTTTCCCTCTCCCCAGCTCCTCACAGCTCAGACGCTTTTTCTTGCCACCCATAGCCTTCACCCTCCCCCGACCTTCTTTGCTTCCAAAATCTTATTTCCCTCCCACCGTTAATAGGGTGCTTTGATTGTGCTTTCCCTGTATGGCAGAAGGGAGTTGAACTGGATAGCTCTGAGATTTCTGCTATTATTTCTGCGTTGGGTGCCATGTTCCCAGGGGCGCTATTGAGCCCCCTGGGAGACGGGGCCACACTTGGCCCCGCCTCTGGCGCCCTGGCCCTGTCTCCTGCGCTGCGGGAGGTGTGGCCGCACGAGGCGGGAGGTGTGGCCAAGTCTGGCCCCGCCTCCCGCGGCGCCCGCTTGCTGCAGTGGGCATCCTTCCAGGCCGCAGCTGGACCTTCACCGTGGCCTGGAAGGACTGGATTCCTGTCGCAGAGTGCCTGGGACAGGGTGCGTGGGGTGGGAGGTGTGGCTAGCTCTGGCCCCGCCTCCCACCGCACGTGCCCTGGCCCCACCTCCCGCACCGTGGGGGGCGGGGTCAGGGTGCCCGCACCGCCCCCGCCGTGGGGGGCGGGGTCAGGGTGCCCGCACCGCCCCCACCGTGGGGGGCGGGGTCAGGGTGCCCACGCACGGCATGGGAGGCGGGGCCAGATCTGACCACATCTCCCGCGGCGTGGTGGGGGGCGCAAAAATTTTTTTTCCTCGGGCCGGTCCTGCCTGGATGGGATACTTTGCTTGTGCTTTTCCTGTATGGCAGATTGGGGTTGGACTGGATGGCCCCTGGGGCCTTGCACTGAAATAATGTTAAGTTTATGTTGGTTAAAATTGTTTTCCATTTTAAATATTGTATTGTTCTTTCTTTATTTTTGCACTACAAATTAGATATATACAGTGTGCATAGAAATTGGTTTAGATTCTCTCCTCTCTGCCCCAGTTTTCCCCTGACATTAAGTCTAGTTGTGTCTAACCATGTGGGTTAGTGCTCATCTCCATTTCTAAGTCGAAGAGCCAGTGTTGTCCATAGAAACCTCCAAAATCATGTCCCCAGCATGACTGCCTGGAGCACCATTACCTTCCCGCCAAAGCGGTACCTATTGATCTACTCACATTTGCATGTTTTCAAACTGCTAATTTGGCAGAAGCTTGGGCTAACAGTGGGAGCTCCCATATTCAAACCACCTTTCGGACAGCAAATTCAGAAGCTCAGTGGTTTACCCTGCTGCGCCACCAAGGGCCTCTATATAACATATAATATAAACTTTTCTTGGGGTTCCACAATAAACTTTTGCTTTAAAAAGAGCTCCATGGCTGAAAATGTTTGCAAACCCCTGCTCTAAAGTAATTCCTCCTCCTCCCCCTACCTACCATAAAACTAAAAATACATTTGAAATAAGAACATAATAAAAATTAATTCCCTGCCTCCTCCTCAAATACATGTTAACTGTGTCATTATGTGTTCTCCTACTTATCATATTCTTCTGTCTTCTTACTTCCTCAAGATGTTTTTCAGATTCGGAGAAGGGGGAAGCAACTTTAGACTGACTCCAGTAGCTCCTGAATCTCATAACAATCTACTTAGTGGATAATTGACCAGTTCAGTCACATTACATTGCTGTCGGAGAGATATGTTATGTGACTGAGTGTCACGTACCATTTATTTCAGGTTCTTTAAACCACCTAATCATCTCATTTCATAGGATGGCAGAATTATAAGTGGGGGAAGAGATGAAAAAGTAAGACCAATATACATCAAAGAGGAAGTGAAGAAGACAAGGACCACTTGTATAGGCTGCTTCAGAACGGAAAACAGAAGTTGAATGTTTATGTGAATTGCTGATTTTTGAGCCAATTGAGATGGACCTATTGATTAGGATGATAGAGAAGAAATATCTTCCAGCTTCAAGAGATTGGGATTTATTGCTCCCTATGAGGAGCCCCGCTGGTGAAGTGTGTTAAAGCACTGAGCTGGAGACCGAAAGGTCCCAGGTTCAAACCCCAGGAGCAGCGTGAGCAGCCTCTGTTAGCTCCCGCTCCTGCCAATCTAGCAGTTTGAAAACATGCCAATGTGAGTAGATCAATAGGTACCGCTCCAGGGGGAAGGTTACGGCGTTCCATGCAGTCGTGCCAGCCACATGACCTTGGAGGTGTCTACGGACAACACCGGCTCTTCGGCTTAGAAATGGAGATGAGCACCAACCCCCAGAGTCAGACATGAGTGGACTTAACGTCAGGGGAAACCTTTACCTTATATTAAATTATATAATGATGAGGAGAATAATCAATTGTAGCATTTACGAACTAGTAGTAAGTTAGTAATATAGTATGCAGAAGTGTCATTATGTAACTTTACTTAACTGGAGCAGACTAGCTACAGTTAAAAAACCCGTCAGATAGGGAGTGAGGTCTGTAATTTAGTTACTATGTTTGTTAATTTTGATGTTGTGTGTACGTTATGCAGTTTTTGTTTGATTTTTGTGTTTAGGCGTTTTGTTGTGTTTTAGTAGATTTTAGTCATAATGTAGTAGTATTAGTTAGATGATAGATGAGTAGTCTTTTTCAAAATATAATTTTATGTTTACTAATTTTATTATTGTATTTTTCTTTTTAATAAAATTATTATTTAAAAAGTATTATGAAAAAGGAAGCTAATGGGAATGAGAGCTTAAGGCCAAGGCCAATCAATTCTGAGAAGCCTGTTCTTTTGCAGTGAGGACATCAATTTCCAGAAGGTGAACTGGACAAGGATTGACTTGGCTCACCTTCCTCTTCACATGTTTCTCCCTTTCACACTCCATTTCACACTTCACACTCTTTGAAATCCACAGCACTGTTAGTAACAGCTGACCTCCAGTTAGAACACTTGAGGGGCAGTTCTCAGTGTCTATGCCTTCTCAATAGATTATCACCTTTTTGTGGTGAACGGGCTTGTGTGTTCCAGTGAACCTGTCAGTGAAGCAATCAGTCATGTGCTCCCAGGAGAATCTCCCATGGTCACAGGGGAGGAGCCCAAACCAGGCACTCACCACCTTCTGTGGTCTTGAAATGCAAATATTATTGTGAAAGGACATTATCTGAAGATGAACTGTGTATCTGCCTACAATTAACAGTTTTAAGGGGCAGGGGGACTGGGGATCCTAGACCTCACTTCTGAAAAACATAATCGACTATGCTCAGGTATGATGTTCATTGTCGTTGTCATCATCATTATCATCTGAGATGTTGACAGGTTAATACCTTTTACTATTTTTACTTTAGTTTTTTAAATTAAAAACTGTTTTAAAAAGAGGGACTTTCAGAAGGCATTTCAGCTTTCAAAGATTCTGCTTACAACTTTATGTCTAAAACAAACTGGAGAGAGTATTTCTGAAGAAACCGGGGGTCAAAAGCTACATTACTGCATCTGCATTCAAGTCATGAGAGATCTTATTTTATCTAAGTAATGTAATGAAAAATTGCCACTTTGGGCTATCTGAAACTCTATTATATGATCTGTAAAAAGGTAAAGGTTTTCCCCTGACGTTAAGCCCAGTCGTGACCGACTCTGAGGGTTGGTGCTCATCTCCATTTCTAAGCCGAAGAGCTGGCATTGTCCGTAGACACCTCCAAGGTCATGTGGCCGGCATGACTGCATGGAGCGTCGTTACCTTCCCGCCGGAGCAGTACCTATTGATCTACTCATATTGGCATGTTTTCGAACTGCTAGGTTGGCAGAAGCTAGAGCTAACAGTGGCCGCTCATGCCGCTCCCGGGGTTTGAACCTGGGACCTTTCAGTCTGCCAGTTCAGCAGCTCAGTGCTTTAACACACTTCGCCACTGAGGCTCCACGCACCGGGATCTGTAGACTTATATAATGCAGTTTAACTTATTTTATATGGGTCTACACTGACCACATAATGCTTTTAGAAAATACATTATGTGGCAGTGTAGCTTGGGCTGAAGTGACAGAAAGAAATATATTGCACATGAATAGTATTTTCTGTCAAGAAAAAACTGTCTCTTGATCTGAAAAATGATGGTTTCTCCCTACATAAAATAACCATGTATGCAATTTAATTTACAAAGTTTCTTTTTTAGTGCAGGATTTTTTTCATCAGAATTTATCAACATTTTTAAAAAAATGCTTCTCTGCCATTTTGGAAATATTTTTTCCAATCACAACAACTGAACTCTCTTTTCATTTATAGATTTTATTTTATTTATTTATTTCGTGTCAAAAGCATTGCATAATAAATAAGTTTAAAAGTGATAAAATAATGGAATCACAAACAGCTAAATAGTTTTGGACCAAAAGCGGGCAACAGCAATCACATTGTCAGTAGTTTTAAACAACTCCTCCTCCGTGCATGAGGCAGGGCATTGTTGGCAAGCAAGATTTCATTACAACTGCTTATGATACACATAGGGGCAAGAACTTCTAAGTGGCTGCTCTCAGACTTCAGAACTTTCTTTTTAAGGAGGCCAGGTTGGTTGCATCCTTGCTCCCTTTCCAAATTAAAACATTATTATGCCAAAAGGCTTTTAGAAACTGCCTGAGGTGGGCTTTTAATACTGTGTGGTAATATTTCTAAGGTTTTTATGTAATCTTTCAATGTACTGTAATTTTTAATGTTTACTGTTTTTAGCTTGATCAATCATTCAACTGCTTCTATTTTTATACTTCCATTGATTGTTTTCATCTGCACATGCTGTTAGCTGCCTTGAATGTCATTATTGGAAGCAAGTCGAGCTATAAGTGAACTGAATAGTGATAATAATAATATGAGCATCATAATACTGAATTTCAGCTTAAATATTTATGAGAATGGAGTGAATATTTCACTTGGCCGATCCGTATTTAACCACAGTGATTAAAAGTGAAAGCACAGCTTTGATTTTTGAAAGACCCCGGAAATAAAAATATTGACTACTTTAATGGCTATTTCTCCATTCTTTATTTGTGTATTTTGAATTAGGTCTAATTGTCATTTTTTTCTAATATGTATCAGTTACTTTGAGTGAAATGGTATTTTATCAATTATACTAACAAAGTAAAAATAAATCTATAAACATCACTGGTCTAGTAATTACTAGAGAAACTTTGGGTCAAAATCTGAAGATGTAAAACTGACAACACCATTGCTAAATTATTATAGTTGTCATTCATTTCATCCTATTTTTAATTAATACAGGATCATCTTTGGAAGTGTGTAATCATTAAATGTCAAAGTATTATTTTATATAGACAAGACATTATGAGGTGTATTTCAGTTATTCAGCTTAACACAGGTAACTGAAATGTAAAGGAACTGATTGTTTCAGACTGTTCCTTGTTGTCCTGCTTTGTGCGTGTTTTGCCAAACCACTGAAGCAGTGAATAATGAAGGTCCTGTGTAGATTGCCTTGACTCTTGAGATGAATAATTATTGTAATGGTATCTCTACTGTGCATTAATTTGTTCCTCAAATGACCAGAAGTGCAATAACATTATCCCAGTTCTTACCTGGAATGTGAAATATCGACTTCATCCATTGGTATTACAATGATATAAGAAGACATTCAGCTAGAATAACTCTCTGCTCTTATTTACTAACTTCAACAACCATTGAGCTATTGGATATTCATTTCATATTTAGGTATAAGTATGAAAAAAGCTACTTCACCACTTGAAACTTTGCTTGGTAATAAAATGAGAACTTTGATTGCAGAAGGAATTCTCATCATCATTCTGCATCGATTTATGAAGAGGGCTGTGAGATTAATGTTTGCAAGAGTAGAATTGAAATCTAGACGAGTCATTATATTGTTTATCTGAAGCACAACCCTATAATGAAGGAAATGGTGTGTGTATGAGTGCATTTTTGAAAGTATCTAGGGCATCTAGGAGAAATACATGAGATGCTTATGATTACTGTTCATACCTAGGATCAGTGTTTAATATCTGGTTACAAATTATAGTTTGATGATAGCCATCCCTAGAAAAACAGAGAGAAACTAATGAACAAAAAACCGTGAGCTGCCTTGAGTGCTTCAGACATTTCTTGAGAGCACTAGGACAGATTTTCAGTTTTCATTGTTTGAACTATAGCAAGATTCAGTAAATGTTGGAAGGCAGAAGGAGGAAGTCCTGATGGCTCTTTGTCATAGAGAATGAAGCAACAGCACACCCTGTGACTGAAACTGAGCATAACCTCAACCTCCAAGGCACCAACAAAAAAAAACAAAAACCTGGACTTCAAGACTACATATCTGTCAGTCCTTGGAAGCTATAGGACACAAGCAAGCTCACACAGGCAATTCCGTGGAAACACTTTATTGATATCCTTCTTGCCAAGATGAAAACAAAGCTACTACTAACTGAGATATGCCCAAACCCCAGCATATCAAACAACCACTTCTCCCTGGCCCTCCTTCCACATTTGCACCTATCTGTCAACATTATTTTCCCAGGCTCGAAGGCGAGAGCATCTCACAAATCAGTCCTCCCAGCCAGATGGCTCTTATCAGTTAGGTCATTCCCATCCCAATTAACAGGATAGGAACAGATCAGCTTGGTGTGAATGCTGGGCCGATCACATCCTGACAATATCTCCTTCTGTCTGTCTTATTCTATTCTGTTCTGTCCTGTCTACAAACAACATTGAATATTTGCCGGGTATTTGTAGTGTGATCCGCCAAAAGTCCCCTTGGAGATATAGGGTGGAATATAAATAAAGTGTTGTTGTTGTTGTTGTTATTTATTATTAAAATAATTAAGATTGAGCCATACATTCCTACATTAGAAATGCAGTGTGTGTTAATGATCTTTATATAAATGAAGCATTTATCCTGTTTTTGTGTCTCAAATATATGCATGTTGCATTTCTTTTTTTATTGGAAAATGTCATGTTGTCATGTTCCTATTTTGACATTTGTTCTTTTTTGGGGTGCTGGTTATTGACTGTAATTTTATATCTTGCTGTGCACAGATACACACACACACACACAATTTTTCATTCAGACTTAAAAATGTACATATTTGAAATGAGTCAAACAAAATATAGGATATGTTCTCAACATTTGTGAACTAAATTTGGAACAGGGAAAATGGGAAACAAAGAGAAATGGAAAGATTCATCTATTGTTGAATTATTATCTGGAAGCCCACAAGGGGGGAAATCACTATTATGATGGATTCGGATCACAGAGTGAGAGAAAAAAACTATTTTTGAGTATGAACAAAATTATGTGTATTTATTGTGCAACTTTTAGAAAGCAATCAAGCAAGAAAATATAACAGAAGAGAAGAAGAAAAAAATAAGCTTCTAAGCTGTTATGTTGGCTTCCATGCTACGTTGGCAGCCATAATTACACCAGTGGAGGATTCAACAGCAGTGTGGCAACAAAGATAATGTGGCTGTGGTCACTGCCACAATTTGGGAATGGATCGAGGACAGCAGGAACAGAAGCTATCCCTCTCTGGAGAAGAACTTGGCCTACCAGTTCCCAAAAATCTCAAAAACTGTGTTCCACCACAGTTATACACCTCTTGAGAGCTTATATTGAAATAACAGACATTTACATCAGTCTAAATGAACAGCAGTACTTCTGTTATGTTCCTGAGAGTTGGTAGAAAAAGAAAATTATATACACATGTAAGTGTAATAATAAGAATCAAGGGAGTCTTCTGAGAGTTATTAGCTTCCATTGCTTAGTCT
Organism: Anolis carolinensis; assembly: GCF_035594765.1. Taxonomy (NCBI): domain Eukaryota; kingdom Metazoa; phylum Chordata; class Lepidosauria; order Squamata; family Anolidae; genus Anolis; species Anolis carolinensis. The sequence continues at coordinate 105,539,568 of NC_085844.1, forward strand.
GTATTGCTTTACAAAATAAAGTTTGAAACTTTTAGTGTTATTTATTAACTATATTTATAGATTAATTCTGGATAATAACCCCCAAAACAGTTTTCATGGAATTAAAACTGCTAGAAACATTGAAACAATGATACTAAAAAACCCTCCAAACTAATTAATGGAACAGCAATCAGTCTCATAAAAGGTGGGCAGGTAACACATGTCATATACTATGTGGCAATAATTGTTGGAATAATTTTTCAATAGGCATCTATATTGGGAATCCTGGACAATTAAAACAATATCCTTGATTTAAAATGCACCTTGGTTGTGAATTCACTACTGGGAGTGTCAGAATCTGTCAGTCTTCTAATGCACACAGATAAATATAGGCACATACTAATAGTAACTATGATTGTTATACCAAAATAGATATGTATAAACACCCCATATGTTTTCCAATTCTTAATCTAGTAATCCCAAGAGATTTCCTGCTCATTTCACAGCCAAATAACATGCCAAAATCCAAGAGATGTTTCTCTCTATTACTCTTAACTACCCACAGTGCACAAAGAAAAGAAATTAGGACCAGGTATTTTAAGATCATGAGAATGCCCCACCCACAGCCAAGCAAGGCTTAAGGCTCGGGGGTGAGGGGTAGTTTGAAGTCTGCTATGAAGGAGCCAGACTTGATTGAGGCTGGCCGGACTGACAGACTATCCATGTGAGGGGGCAGAGCAACAAGTTAAATGGGGTGGCTCTGTCCTCTCTTTCGGTTTGCTTCGTGCTGTCGTGAGGGAAGCAGCTGGAGATTGGCCTCCTGTCTTTACTTGTGCTTTGTGTCTGCACTCATGCTGGAGGCTCCTGGAGACTGGACTCCCTCTTTTAACCAGGCTTGCTGGTGGGCAAGGAGGGGGAGTGTGCCTGTCAATGGCATTTCGGCCACTTTTTGCTCTGCAGGTAGCCTCCCTGCTGGGAGTGCTTATCTTGTGGGCATCTTTAGCCCATTGGATTGCCTCCCTGCCAGGAGAACTCATTTTTCGCCCCTTGTGGGGCCTCTTTAACTCCTCATGGGGCCTTTTGTAGGCTGCATTTCACCCCTCGCTGGGAGTGCTGGCCTCTCACCCCTCATGGGCCCCCTTTAAGTCACACCCATTCTTCCCTCAAGAGGCCCCCTCATCAGAAGTACTTACTGTGAACTCCCTCACCAGAGAGATTAGGCTAACCCCCACTCTGTCTGCCTTCCACAGGGATTTAAAAACTTTGATGTTTCAGTTTTCATTTGAATGATGGTCACTCGCTGTTCATGAATACCTGGCACTAGCTTACTGATATTGTGGTCGAACCAGGGCGGCCATTGGTTGTAATCAGCACTTTACCCCCCAAATCCAAAAGCTGATCTGACAGGATTATACATATACTGGGGCCTAGCTGGAGAACACAGGGGGAGTTGTTGTCCCAGACATCTGTCCATGTCAGGAGACAAAAAAAGAGTCTCTGAGATGTATATTTGTTAATGGGATTATAATCACAGTTTCATCCTGGACCTTTGTCTCACAGATAGGCAAGATCCCAGGAGGGGAACTGCTGGCAGCTTGATTCCCACTGAGATCCAGGAAGATCCTTTCTCCCATAGATTATGTCCCATCTCTGGTTCTCCCATAGGGCATGGAAGAGGCATCTGGAATTGCTCAAGAGCAGTTACTGGAGTTTATAGTTTCATGTACATTTGACCTCATTTTATAGGAAATAATAATAATAATAATAATAATAATAATAATAATAATATAAAAGAAGGTTCATGTGGTGCTCTGTATAGACTCATAGAGAGAAGAAGAAGGTGAAGATTGAGGTTCTTGCCATGGCTGAGTCTTAGATGAGAAAGGACATTTGCTATATTTGTTTATATTTTATCCTCTCTGCTATTGCACACATTCGTGGAAGAAAAGAATAAAACAAATAAAAAAATATAAAGAGATACATAGTAACAGGGTCTAGGGTAATGGAGGTGTTTTAGATACATTGTAGCCATCTGGCTTGCTTCTTATAGTAGATGAAAGACATAAAAAAGAGAATGTGAACACCAGTCAATTCAGATTTCAGGAGAAGGAAACCGCTTGGCGAGGTCATCCGGAGTTTTGGAGTGCGGTGCCATCTCTACACAGATGACACCCAACTCTACTACTCTTTCCACCAAACTCCAAGGAAGCACCTTGGGTCCTGGACCAGTGCCTGGCTGCTGTGATGGACTGGATGAGGGCTAACAGGCTGAAACTTAATCCTGACAAGAGAAAGGTCCTTTTGGTCAGTCGCTCGACCGATTGGGGTATAGGGTGGCAGCCTGTGCTTGACAGGGTCACACTCCCCCTGAAGACACAGGTCCACAGTCTGAGGGTCCTCCTCCTAGACTCAGCGCTCATGCTTGATGCTCAGGTGTCAGCTGGGAGGGCCTTTGCACAATTAAAGCTTGTGCGCCAACTGCGACCATATCTCGAGAAATCTGACTTGACCAGGGTGGTCCATGCCTTAGTTACCTCTAGAATGGATTACTGTAATGCACTCTATGTGGGGTTGCCTTTGAAGTTGACTCGGAAACTACAATTAGTTCAAAGATCTGCAGCCAGATTGTTAACTGGAGCTAGTTACAGAGAGAGGCCTACCCCGCCACTGGCTGCCATTAAGTTTCCGGTCCCAATTCAAAGTGCAGGTGCTTACCTATAAAGCCTTAAATGGTTCAGGACTGGCCTATCTTCGTGACCGCATCTTCCCCTACAGACCTGTGCGATCTCTTAGATCCTCTGAGGAGGCCCTTCTCTTGCTTCCTCCCCCTTCGCAAATGCGGTTGGTGGGGACGTGGGAGAGGGCCTTCTCTCTGGTGGCTCCCTGGCTCTGGAATTCCCTCCCCAGGGAGATTAGGTTAGCACCGACTCTCATCGTCTTTCAGAAACAGCTAAAAACATGGATGTTTGGTCATGCATTCGATTAAAGAAGTCCGTTATAATTCTGGTCCTTATCTATATTGAAATTTGCTTGGTCACTTTATAGCTGATTTCCACCTCAGAATTCATCTTTCCCCTTTGTGTGCCTTTTATGGATGTCCTATCTGATATAGACGCTTTTACCAGTTTGGTTGTTGCCCATTCATGTCCTATTGGACTTTTTACTGGCATTTGATGACTGTTAATTATTTTGTATTTTTAATTATGTTTTTTAATCATGACCTGTTTAAATTGTTTTTATTATGATGTTGTTGTATAATTGATTACTCTATGATGTTAAATGTATTGATTGGGCCTGGTCCCCATGTGAGCTGCTCCGAGTCCCCATTGGGGGAGATGGAGGCGGAATACAAAAATAAAGTTGTTGTTGTTGTTATTATTATTATTATTATTATTATTATTATTATTATTATTATTGAAGGAATGGAAACATAGAGGTGGGAAAGGGTTATCACCTTTTACTGAAGTTTGGGTAAAACAAAATACCTAGTGAGTCAAACATTCTGTTCACACAATGGTCAGCCAAGAACTCACGTGAATCCCACCAGGGTCATGTGAGAGAAACGTTACTCTCCATCTCACTATCTTCCATCTTTCTCAAACATACCATCCATAGGTTTTGAGTTGATAGCTAGGAAAGAGCTGTGGAAAAGAGAAGTAGGAAGTCAAATTCTAGGTGATGTTATTACAGAAAAGGAAAACCGACACTCTGCCATTTTAACTGTCACAGGATGCTGTTATGTTAAGTGATTTATAGTTTCCAAATCATGACCTCCCTGAATCACTGCAAGCTGGATCACAAGTGTTCCAGAAGGAAGCAAAATACAGTAGAGTCCTTTCACAGCAAAACATGCTTCAAGCCATCTAACAGCAGAGTACAACTGCCAGCATTTGACCTTATCTACACACTGTATAGTAAATTCACAGATACAGGTTTTCCTCCAAAATATCTGGAGGCTTTTAATCTTCACAATTGCAATATACTGTATACAAATATACAGTTAGGATACACAGAGATCCACCTTGTGTCTTGTGCTTGCAAACAATCAGAGTCATCAGATAGTCCCATAGAACATAGACAGAGTCACACAGGAGAGAGAAAGATGGACACTTTCATCCTCCTTATCCACCTGCTGATATGTCATCAGTAATGGACACTGACTGATTCAACCCCTTTGCGATAACTATCACATGGTTATGACTCAGCCATTGCCACATTCCCTTAAGTATTGCATCATGACATTCACAGTAATTATCCAGGTTCTATCAATCAACCACATGTTCATCAAACAGTAATCTTATGTACTTAGAAATGCTGTGCCATTTCTATCTAACATCTCAGTCATTTTCTCACTCATCTACTCTCCTATATAGGTAAAGGTTTTCCCCTGATGTTAAGTCCAGTCGTGACCGACTCTGGGGGTTGGTGCTCATCTCCATTTCTAAGCCGAAGAGCCGGCGTTGTCCGTAGACACCTCCAAGATCATGTGGCTGGCATGACTGCATGGAGCGCCGTTACCTTCCCGCTGAAGCGGTAACTATTGATCTACTCACATTTGCATGTTTTCGAACTGCTAGGTTGGCAGGAGCTGGGGCTAACAGCGGGCGCTCATTCCGCTCCTGGGATTTGAACCTGGCACCTTTCGGTCCACAAATTCAGCAGCTCAGCGCTTTAACACACTGTGCCACCAGGGGCCCCTTACTCTCCTATATAGTGTGTAACTATACACAAGGGTTTGCTGGATCCAAGTTCCTTTGGTTGTGCAGCTTTTTCTTATTGGGAAATAATTGCGGGCAAAAGATGGAGGGTAAAATATGCATACCTCACACCACACTGGGGCTTGACCTATCCATAATTCAAGTACAACTGATTTTTTAGCATCTTTTCATCAGGAGAAAACCTCAAGCATCAATTCCCCACCTAATTAATGCACAGCAAATCACACACGTCATAGTCAGAGTCTTCCAAAGGTAGAGTCTTGGTAGTGAATCAGTAAATGGCTGAAGGCCTATTCTAGATCCACATGGTCTTTCGTGTTGAGGACATAGATTTCCTGGCAGAAGGCAAGGATTTGCTTGATGTGTCTTGGCACATTTATTCTTTTCACCCTCTATTCATGCCTTTTCAAAATCCATAGCACCATTGATAACAGCTGACCTCTAGTTACAGTGCTCAAGTGCCAGGGCTTCCCAGCATTTGGTTTTTATAGCTGGAGAATGTGTGGGAAAATGTGTACATTTAGAAACATGCATATCAAATCAGTGCAGTATGTGCAGCGAGTTTATTTTAAAATGTATATGATCTTTAGAGAAGATATATGCCTGACAAAGGGCATACATTGAGAAAGACACAAACTGACACTATGGAATTTCAAAAAGAAATGTCTTGCCACACAATATGGAGGTGGACAGCAGAAGAAGCCTGGTGGCATTCTAAGAAACACTTTCAAGCCGATGTCCCCAGGCTTGATAGATCATTTACTTCTGCTGCTTGCTTAATACTAAAAAAATCATGGTAGTGGTGGTAATGTTGCTGCTGCCAAGCACCTGGCAGACCGTAATGACTCATTGATAAGCTGTGCTTGGCTCAGTGGTTTGCAAGCGATGCAAGCCTTCTGTCAGCCAATGTCATTATAGGAAAATGCCAATTGTCCTTCATAAAGCCAAAGTGGTTCATCTGTGAAGAGTCTCTTAGAGAAAACCAAATTCTGCTTCAAGCTCAGCTTGTTACAAGCATGTTTAAGTGCTACTCTGAATGAATGTCTTGCTCATTATTAAAAAATAACAAGCCTTTCAGAAGAACAAAACTCCTTTTCACATTATTCATTGAGTTTTTTTTAAAGGCAGCACTAAAAATCCGTAACAATAGGTGCATAATTCGGAATAGAAAAAAGAAATTAATGTTTTAGCATTTATCTTCTATTCATGGTGTAATAATTACAGCTTAAAAGAACCTATTGAAATTCACAGTACACATTCCAGTACATATACACACCCGAAGAACCATTAACATTGCATCTAACACAGTGGTATCATTCAGGGACAAAATGAGTTATCTGTTTATAAAATTCAGTGAGTGCGGGGGGGGGGGGGGGGGGCGGGTACAGAAGCCACAGAAAAAGAGGAGAATTTAAAGACCATTTTTGGGGGGAGGCTTATTCTAATGAATGTAGTTTTGTTAGCAAGCACAATGTTTGGCATTGGATGCTTCCCTGCAGTTTTAATAAACACATGTTGTTTTCTCCAAAGCAAGGTGATAAAAAGCAATAAAATACTACTGCAGCCTTTCTTATGCAAATACCATTACTCTTGAAAAGAGTGTAAAGCTGAAATTGGAAGGAATGACAACGTGTTCATACAAAACTTATATAACTTTCACCTTCTTATCTTTCTGATGCAATTTATAGCATTTGTATCCATAGCTGATAAGGTAAAACAGGAAGTTACTAATTCTATTGCTAGTACAGTAGAGTCTCACTTATCCAAGCCTCGCTTCCAAGCCTCTGGATTATCCAAGCCATTTTTGTAGTCAATGTTTTCAATATATCGTGATATTTTGGTGCTAAATTAGTAAATACAGAATTACAGCATAACATTACTGCGTATTGAACTACCTTTTCTGTCAAATTTGTTGTATAACATGATGTTTTGGTGCTTAATTTTTAAAATCATAACCTAACTTGATGTTTAATAGGCTCCTCCTTAATCTCTCCTTATTATCCAACATATTCGCTTATCCAACATTCTGCTGGCCCGTTTATATCGGATAAGTGAGACTCTACTGTATTTACATTTTAATTTACAGTATATGTATCTCAAGGAAATGGGCCTTCTTTCAGTGTCTTACAAAGAGTGTAATAGTGTTGCAATAAGAGCTAATACTGATTCTGATCCAACGAAAAAAAATAGGGATAATTATTATGATTTTGGTTAGACTACTTTCACTCTCACTATGTTTGGCTGCCCTAAAATATAGCTCCAAAGCTTCAAATAGTCTTATGTCACCACTGAAGACATCACTTATGGATATTATGTATAGAAGTTTTTTGGAGAAACACATTTCTTCACAAAAATTGTTGAGGGTAAAGTATTAGATCTAAGGACCTCATCACGCTGATTTCTTGATCCATCCTAGGATGCAGACATTGCAATGTATGGGGAGGTGACCTCCAGTACCTCATGGATTCACCATCCTGCCCAGCAAATCCCCCCGCTGTCACTCGCATTTGGGGCCTCAATGTGAGATCCTTGGAGATCCAGGTTCTAAACCCCATTCGATCATGAAATTAATTTGGTGATCTCGGGTTAGTCATAACAACACTCTCAAGTCTTTCTGACAAATTTAGAAATAAATGTCTGAATAGTAGAAAAAATTGACATATTTCACATTGTGAGCTTTTGTTGATTAAGTGGCAAAAATAGAATTATGGCTCTCTGTTCTTTAGTAAGTCTGCAGGAGGTACAGATAAAGGGATACAGGAGTGTAAAATGAATAAAAAATGTCATTTCCGCAAAGTTTAAATTATTAGGCTAGTTAATAAGGGATTAAGCATTAGCTTCCTCTCCCTCTTACTGTGTAGTGTTTAATATTGGAGATTAAGCAGTATGATTAAATAGTGCAGATATAAATCTTGTAGTACCCCTTCCCTCATTCTCTATCCTCATGTACAAGAACCTGGTTGTATCTACTCAATAGAATTAATACAGTTTGATATCGCTTTGACTGTCATGGTTCAATCCTATGCAATAATGGGAGTTTTACAAGGTCTTTAGCCTTCTCTGTCAAAGAGTACTGGTACCTCACGAGACTGCTGGTTTACCATTTAGAAAGAAAATTTTGAAGACTTCTACAATGTATGAAAACAGCCACAAAAATGGCTGATGAAGATCTGTGAATTAGCCAAGATGTATAAATTTTCTATGCTGATTAAGGAGAAATCTTTCACTAATTTTAAGAAAGACTGGAAACCTGTTTATTACCTTTTCACAAAAACAATGAGAGATTAATGAATTAGTAGTGTTGTCTAAAGTAGAAGTGTGATTACATTATTGTTTAAAGGTTGTAGACTAACAAGGGATAATATCAATAGCCATCAAAATAGAACATGGGAGGTTTGCAGGGTTGGGGTTCTTTTTTTCTTTGACTCCCCCCCCCCCCCCACCTTATTTTAATAGACGTCTAGTTGTATTTTAGTAGCAGTGGACAGTATATATGTGTGCAGTTTTATATATCAGTGTTCAGCTATTTTTTGTAAAGTAACATGTTCATAAAAAGCTGATCTAGATTTGTGCCATTTAATTGACATAGAATATATTGTTGAACTGTTTATAATCTGCCTGATTTTAATCATTTTAATGCACTTGAGACCCATTTCTGGTTAATACTATTGATAATATTTTATATATATAATGTTTCTCTTTAGCTCATGAGTATATAGCCTGTTTGTTTTCATGTTGCAAGTCAGATTTGGAATTGAGTGATATATTAGAGGCTACATGCCAAATGGGACACTACTAGAATTTAATGGGAGTGTTTCTAGAGACCAAAGAGACAAAGGCCTCTTTGTAGTGCATTAAGTTTTTATTCCAGTGTCATACTTAATACATGTATTAAACTGATGTTTAATTTATGCAATAATTAAATTAATTAGTTAATTCATTTAAAAAATATCCACAGTATGCCATCATATATGTCATTTCAATTCATTACAGGAATACATTAAAGATATTAAAATAATAAATTCTTAAATTTGAAACTTTATCCAGGTGCCATATTAAACTGATTTATTGGGCTCATGTTCTATTTAACCATTTATTAAACATACTTGAATTGTATTTTGGTTGCCTCTGCTTACTTTTCTGTCAAGACAGTGGTCCCTTGGTATCTGCTGCAGGTTGGTTCCAGGACACAAACCCACATACATTCCATAGAGACCAAAATCCATTGATGCACAAGCCTCATTATATACAGAGGTATAGAAAATAGTGTCTCTTATATCAAATTACAAAATCAATGTTTGATTTTTGGATTAAAAAAAACAATCATGTGGAGGAGAATTGAATGCAAAATCTGTGAATACCTCTATCACTCTTCTGGTAAGATGCAGACTGTAGTCCTTTCACTCTTCTGGTAGAATCACCACTTTGTGTGTGAGCTGGAGAGATTTTGGCATGCTATTGGAAACACTTGCCAGTCTACAGTGTTCCTGGTGAAACGTAAAAAGGATAGTATGGTATGTAATGTGTGAGTACTATGTTAGTAATGTAATATTATCTTCTATATAAACAACTTTTAGTGGCACTTGTTATGCAAGCTGCCAAAGAAGGGGATTATGGTATCTTATGAATACTTTACTTTAGGTATCCACTACCTGTATTCACTTTGACTACATTAGTATGATTCTTAACATAAATGGAATACACTCAGCAACACTTACAAAGGTATTATGGAAAAACTATTCCTCTTTATAGTTTCAGTGTCAGTTCTGTCAAATAGAAATCAAAACCAGACAAAGTCTTATTGTTGACTTAATAACAATCAAAATAGTTGTCACAGCATTGAATCGAGGTAAATAAAGAGTTCTTAACATATATATGTACAACAAGACAGCCCTTCACATAAGTTTTATGTTAAAACTGTTGTAGGGCTATGATCTACCACTGTTTCTAAACAAATCCAATTTTGATTGATGTTAATAAGATACCATAAACCCCTTCTTTGGCAATTTGCATAACAAGTGCCACTAAAAGTTGTTTATATAGAAGATAATATTACATTACTAACATAGTACTCACACATTACATACCATACTATCCTTTTTACATTTCACTGTAGACTATAGACATCTGCGTTTTGAGTTACAGTGTTCCTGGAGCTTTTGTCTTGTCTTGTCCTCCATAGGACAAAGATAACCCAAGATATGGAGCCAAGAGGATGTGGTCACCATGCAACATGTCATGAAGGTGAACCCAGCAGAGCTGCTCTCCATCATCCAGTGCCTCAGATTCAGTTTTCAGGCAGGCACTGTAGAGTATTGCCTTCTGCAGTTGAAGCTGAAATTATGTCCTGAGTTGAAAATGGGGCAAAGGTATGCAAGCATACTAGAATAAGTGCTTGCCACTCCCTCTAGTGGCCGGACTGTGGAGTACTGTGTGCTCAATAATGACCTCTAGTGGGTGGAAGGATTTTCAGATTTGAGCAAATTGCAGCCCTCCTAATAGGATTTGAAGTCCTATCATACCTTACTATTGTCTATGTTAATAATAGTTGGAGTCACAACACATCCAAAAAGGTATGACTTCTCAACTGTTAACCTTATTCTAAGAGTAGGTAAAAAGTCACCCTCCAGATGCTGGATTACAATTGCATGTCTCGCAGCTAATGGTGATTAGTATATGGAATGCTTGGCAGTTTTGTGATGGGTAATATTGGTCATGACTAGCAGTGTGTGTGTGTATGTATGTATGTATGTATAGATAGATAGATAGACAGACAGACAGACAGATAGTTGGCCACAGGTTCTCCATCCATTGAAGGCTGCTTTGACCATCAATGAGTTTGACACCCCCCTGTCATAAATACTGTAGACAGAATTTGTCAGACTCCTAAGAGACATGCTGCCTTTAGCAATTGAAGGACTAACATTCTCAAAAGCAGGCCTGATTCATAAAAGTGATATTAGGGGTGGGAAGAATACCCAGTATGAGAAAAGCAGGGGTGGATAAAGTGTAGCCCATGGGATACATGTGGTTTCCAGGGCCCCTTGGTTTTCAAAAATGTCCCGTGTATCCTTAGGGATATAGAAACAATTTTGACTTTTTCCCCTCCTTTTTTTTTTTTTTGGCTTCCTCTGGGCCATTTTATACCCATGGAATGCCTTGAAGAAAAATAGGAAGTGAAGTTACAGACACAAAAATGGTGAAAATGTCCCCATGCTCCCTAGCTTTTTTTTAGGAGCTGGGGGGATTTACTTGAGGATGGAAACAGATATGGTTAGAGAAATTTTGTATCTCTGCCATAGCTGGATCAAAGTGGGCATGTTAAAGTCTTAACCATAAAAAAGCTCCAGGAATTTTTATAGTTTGCAAGGTCTGAACATATTAACAAACTATCACATCCAGATGAATTAGGCTGCTTTTTAGCATTTAATGGCTAACAAAACAGTTAATTTATGCTGTGTACACCCTCAAGCTCATTTAAGTTAGGATTTCCCTATTAGTTCAAGTAACTTATTTTAGTGGAGCCTTGATCTATATGTCTGATATTTTCAGTAAAATGGCAAGTCCATGTGGAGAGGGATGTAGTGAAGCAGCCAGGCACGATCTTGACCTTTTTAAAAATTCTGCTAGTTTGATGACATTCCAGAAAAATCAAGTAAATAAGAGCGTAGTCAATGTGACATTACTTTTCCTGTTTAACTTTCCATACAGATGAACAAGTGAATGTATAACTTCATCAATCTTTCCTTTCTTAGCTTTGAAATACACAAATATTTCAAAATGTATTTCTTTTTCATCAGTAAATAAAGATACAGAATGCCTGGTTTTACTAAGTACATTTAGCTACAGCCTTAAATAAATCTGAAGAACTTATTATCAGACATGCCAAATAGAATGCAGCTCAGCAGTCACATTTTAGGGCAGCAATGAGCATGCTTTGGAAGTCCAAGATTGGGCTTTTTATTTTTAAAATAAACCTTTTCAACTTCCCCAGTGGAATGAAGAGATGGTCTACTCCATTTCAAACACACAAAGCTGAATATTAGGAATTTAGTCAAAAAGCAACCAAGATCCAGGATCAATTTAGGAGAAGGAACAAATAAACAAGCCAGGAGTGAAAATCAAAGATAAAACAAAACAAAAGATTCAAAGGAAACAAAGAAATGTCACATCATAATCTGACCTTGTGACATGAGCCTCAGTGGTGCAATGAGTTTAATCCTTCTGCCAGCTGAATTTCTGACTTGAAGGTTGGTGGTTTGAATCCATGAGATAGGGTGAGCTTCCATCTGTCAGACTTAGCTTCCCATGCGGGGACATGAGAGAAGCCCCCTCAGGGTGGTAATACATCTGGGCATCTCTTGGGCAACATTTTTTAAGATAGCTGATTCTCTCACACCAGAAGCGACTTGGAGTATGTTCTAAATTTGCTGATAGATAAAAAAAAGTCTTCACTAAAAATGTATATTCTTTCCTTGCTTGAAGTATTCAATGGGCAGGAAAAGTCTGCATTCATACTTACCATATAGGATAGCAGCCTGGAACTATTGGAAAGGGGAATACAAGCTGTGCAAACTCCAGTTAACTGCTAAATTCTGCATCAACAAATGTGCAGCTTTAACAAGCAAGTAGAGATGAGCATGCCATGGTGCCGTTTTTCAAAGAGGGATCTAGGAAATTTGGCTGATTCGGCAACTGAATGTCTGGAAACAGGGAGGCAATGAGGCTCAAATTAACTTGGCCAGAATGGACCATATGGTGTTCAATAATGGCTGCTTTTGGCTGTTTCATGGCAGCAGCCATGCACGCATAGAGGAGTGTTCCCCCTTAGCCTTGTCTGAGCCAATCTGAGCAAGAAAGCAGATCATGTCTTTTTGCCAAGCTGATCACTTGTCTTTCTGTCAAGCTTGTCTATATATACCAGGGCGAGCTCCTCCATTTTCCTGTGGCATTCTGGCTTCTGAGAGAGAGAGAGAGAGAGAGAGAGAGAGAGAGAGAGATCAGGTGCTAGTTAGCTCGGTGTTCTATATCAGGGTTGTCGCTGCTTAGGATTGCTTGCTTTTGAACTCAATTTCGATCTTTTTCTTTGGCAATTTAATTAAATTTTCTTAGTTTAATATCTTTCAGTCCTTTTTTGTACTATTTTGTTAGGGAAGTGAGAGTGGTTTTGGGATGCTGTGAAGGGGCATTTTGGGGGGTGTCTGCTTAAATATTTTTTACCTTTGTGGGAGGGTAGTTTAGGGAAGGGATTATCTTGACTCCTTTGAGTCCCTATGGGAAGAATTCAATCCCTCCCCAGTCCTATCTATTGTCTTGCTTTTTTACTCTGTCTTACACATTCCTTCCCTGCCAAAAATATTTTTAAAAATTTATTACAAAAATCCTTTTCTTCTCATTCACCTCTTTGACTGACTCATTTATTCTCTGCCCCTGCTCTACATTCTGACTTGTGTGTACTCTTAGTGGACTGGGGCAAGAGTGTGATGTGTTCCTTCTCTCACACAAGAAACCTGAGCCTGCACACACCCCCCCCCCCCAAATATAAAAAGTAATCACTAGGTATATATAACAATAAAACTTTGATTATTTCCTACAAATTGTGGGATGTGTGGATCTTTATGACAGTTGGTAAGAATGATGTCCTGCTTTTGGAGAAATATCTGATATGTGAGACTATCTTTTAGGTTTTTTAAGGAGATTTTATTTCTAGAAAGTGGAAGAATTTCCTAAAAATCAGTAGATGACTCAAACATTCCAAAACTTGGTGGATTTGCAGTGTGGCCATTTCATCCCAATAGCCCTAAAATGATGTAAAAGGAAGCCTTGAAAGCCCCCCCATTCCCACCAGTGGGCCGTATCTTCCTGGACTGAAAACGGATCTGACAGATCAAAAAAATGGCATTTTGCCCTACCAAATCCAAGTAGCTCTCCCAAAACGAACTAGAATGGGGGCAGCCAAAAATCAGAAACCGAAAATGGCATGGGGTTTACCCAAATTATACACCCCTACAATCAAGAGTTTTATGTTTGCTTAAAAACAAAGGTAAGGTAAGTTTTCATTGACATTTCGAGCTTGTTCTTCACATCAGTTTGCAGCGAGGCTAATATCAAAAGTATTGATGCACGTATTGTGACATAATTCATTTTAGTTGCAATGGTTTATGGATAGGCCTCCCAAGTGATTGCTTAATGATCCATCAACGAAGACAAATAAATCTCAAAAGCTGTCTGGGTGATTGTTTTTATATATCAAGTTTTTATTTTAATAACAGCATTCTTGGTTTATTGCTTCTGCCATGTTTTATAGCAGTTCCTGCCAGAGGATTTTTAATCACACATTAGAAATGGCCCAGGGGTTCATAAGAAGCAAGAAGAGATACACATTACTTTTTTAAGAGCCCTTTGAAGGTTTCTCTGTGATGAGGGATTTATGCATCTAATATCAGAACTCTGACTTACTCGTCTCTCACTTTTGGTGACCATGTATTGTTGTATTTTTATGTGCAAACAATTGGTGGATCCAGAAGAGTTGTTCTGATGGTGGACCTGGGGAGGGTCAACTCCATCACCCACTTTGTCAGAAGCCTTGACCCTCAAATATCAGTATAGCATTAATCGACAGTACAAAGTCAAGCTGATAGTCCAAAAAGAAGTGCAAACATCAGGATAACATAATAAAAAAGCCAAATGTCTGTTCCAGGCTCATAAGCCGATTACCATAGTGTCTGGAGTACAAGGTTGAATCAGAATTCACAAGTTAGGGTCCACATGTTCAGGAACATGAGATAGCAAGAGTCTAAGATTGTTGTTTCTAGTACTGACATTACAGCCAGCAACAAGGTGTCACCATGGAGCTCCTGAAATCCTAAGTCAACAGGTGTTACCTGTTGCTGGCTCACATCTCAGCTAATCACAAGGATATTCAATTCCTGGATACAAGTCATAAATCAGTGCTAAAACCATACCACCACACTGGCGGGGAAAAAAAATCACTCATTAAAATTAATGGCATTTTAATATGATAACTTACTTAACTTGTGTGGTAACTAATTTAATTGTATTGTAACTTTTCAGATTGTCAGGTTTTTAGCCGTATCTTGTTTTAGTCTCATGGCAAGTGTAACCGAAAAGCTAATTATAATGGGGATTTTGTTAAGGTTTAATAATGTTGATATTATGTCAAGGGCAGGCGGGAGTTGGCTATATCTGATTGGTCGATGCATCACCATAGTGATGCAGCCTTTGCAGTAGAAATGTATCCATTTTAGAGTGGCTAGCAAGAAAAGGGCAGAGCTAGCTGGGAGGAAGAAGAGGGAACACTTCGAAATTAGACAGTCTCTAGCCAGGGAACTAGAGTAGAGAGGATCTTTGTTTAAGATCGAGGCTTCAGTTGTAATTCTGAAGGAAAAAGATACTAATTTGAGGCTAAGTTTTCAGTCAGGTGAAACTGAGAGAGTGTCCTATGGGACTAAGTTTTCAGCCAGACTATCGATGGAACAGAGTGACTATAAGTTATAAGTTATCCAGCCGGAATGTTGAGGAGAAATCTACATTAAAAGGAGAAGAAAGTTACATAACCAAGTTGAAATAAGTTAAACTGTTCTGGAAGTTATATAACAGTTTTATGTATTCAAAAGATTGAAAGACAATAGCAATAATATCCAAGTGGAATTGAAGTGAAGTACTTTGTAACAAATATGCTTTATGTGCAAAAAATTTCATAAACATTTCTTTATTTCAACTTTTATATTAAAGTCTCGTGTCAAGTTACAGGACTGAAGTTACATAACGGAAAGTCGTCTCTAGATTATATTGATGTAACCTGTGAGGAGAAGTTGGAAGCTACATATTGACTCCAGGATTAAGTTATACATCAAAGAGATATATTCAGACATTTAAAAATTGAATCCTGTAATAAACATATAAAGTTAAAGGTGACACAGAGACAGTGATAGCATATTCAGGTGTGAACTGTAAGTCACAGAGTTTGTGAGAATTTTCCTCTCCCCTTATCGGTTGTGTCTCGTCTCACACAAATACATGGATTGATGTCAACGGTGGGATATCAAAATAAAGATATCCCCCTGATTTAGAAGTTCCCTTTACAGCAAGCCTCTCTTGTGTCAGGATGCAAGTGGAATAATAAAAAGTTTGAATTCATTTTCATTAAAATTCATAAATATTTTCAGGTTTTCATATATTGAAGATGGAAATAACACATTTCTTTTTAAAAAACACACACACAAATCAATGTGGGACAAGTCATAGTCACAGCTCAATGTCTAGGACTTTAAATGTCTAATTGTTAAACATTTGGATATCAGTCTTTGAGTTGGTATAGAATTACAATTGGAATGTTAATGCTGAATTAGATCTTCCATTTCCTTCTCTAAGAGCTTTTCATCTGTATGAGAGGCAGGAATGAGAGCCAAGGTGCATGTGGGCCCATGTTCGTATTCATGTGTACATGCACATACAAATACAATGTTATTTTATTTTGAAATTAGATCTTTGTCTTAGTTGAGTGCGATGAATTCTTGCTGAGATATGTATATGTTTTCATTGTTTCCCTCTTAACTTATGTCATTTTATTATCAATAGTGGCAATATTGTAACACATGTGGAAACAGAATCATATTGGCCCCATTGTATGCTGATCATTTAATGCATTTTGAAGCTAGCTGCTATTTTCAATACTGATTTGAAACTGGGTGAGAATTGATATTTCTGTTTCTACTTCATGTTCCATTTTGAATATATTCACACAGAAGCCCATTCTTCACTATGTCAATTTTTCACTAAGTTCATACACAGGTCATATACTTGAAATTATATTTTTCACCACTTACGTGTAATTTTTCATTATTTATGTGGAATTTTAGTATTTTTGTTTAGTATTCAGGCAAATTCATGTGTAAATAATTTTGAATATAGTTTGTCTCATTTGAGAGTGTATTTATTAGAAAATCAACTACTAAAAACTATGTTGCAACATGAAAAGTATGAATATGCATTCTAGTCTAAGTATTTTGGATAAGGTCATTTTCATAAATTTCCCAAACATCTTTTATACCAGAGTGCCATACATCATTTCCAACACTATTACTTCTAATCTGCTTTGTTTTAGAATTCTCAGTTTTTTTAGAAAACAAACATGCTGTTTTCTGGGAATTTGGTTTTTTTGGGTAGGTTTTATTTAGATATTTTAAAAGGAAAAATTAGGGTGAACAGGCTAAAATACATCAGGTGCTCCTCTTGATGTTCCTCCAGCAACAGCAAGGGTGTCCCTCTGGGCAGCTAAACCTGGCAATTCTAACTGGATGGCCCCCCAAGAGGGTCTTCCTCCAGGGGCAAACCAAGAATGGGCAACTTGGAAGTCCCTGAACAGACTCAGAAGTGGAGTGGGCAGATCAAAAGACAACTTGGCAAGGTGGCACTACCTGGAGGAATCCTCCACCTTGTGTGACTGTGGAGCTGAACAAACAACTCAGCACATGTATGCTTGCCCACAATGCCCTGCCTCATGTATGGAGGAGGAGTTGTTTAAAGCTACAGACAATGCGGTTGCTGTTGCCCGCTTTTGGTCCAAAACTATTTAGTTGCTTGTGATTTCTTTTTTTTTTCTTTCTCCCCCCCCCCCCATTATTTGAAATGTATTTGTTGTACAATGCTTTTGACACGAAATAAATAAATCAGGACACTGTGTAGATTCACACACAACATATCTGAATCACTCATATGTTTAAATGTTCCACCATTTCTCACAACTCTTCTAGTTTGTTGCTGTTCTTATTTTGAAATCTTCAGTTTCTGACCCATCTTTCTCATCAACATCCTTCCACCCAAGAGTTTGGCCTTGCTGCCCTGTACAGTATAAAATTAGTGCTAATCATGGTAAGTCCAGGAAGCTCCAGCTTTGATGGACTGCACATAGTTTCTGCACTTTTCATTCTTGCAGTCTCTGCAGTAGTACTCTAATGAGTCACATAATATCAGTTCAGGACCAGCTGGAAAGTTCAATTTCTTCCACAGAGAAAAGAAGAGTTTTCATTTGACAATATTTTCAACTAAACGTCTTTTCCCACTTTTTCCTTTTCCAGCCTGTTTGCTTACCTTTGTGTGTGTGTGTCTCCAATGGTATGTTGAGTGTCTAGAATTGGTCACTGTAACAATCTATATCTATATCTATCTAAATCTATCTAAATCTAATCTAATCTAATCTATCTAATCTAAGTCCATAATAAAAGCAAAAACCCGTATGTGTGTATGTGGCACGGATATCTGCTCACACAGACAGCCTCCGGCCTCCACAAACAGGCTATAGTTCCCAGAATTAAGAATCTAGCAAGTCACTCTTTCCACTGACATTGCAGTTACAGCGAGCGCCATGAACATGCAGCCTAACCCCTGCCAATGTCCTTCCCAAACACTACAGCCCACCACCCAAGGAATGCTTTTGTTTGGGGACCATTTCATCCTAGATTTTGCTTTTTCTTCCACCACAGGCAGGCATCCTAGGGTTCTCAATTGCTGTAGAATTTGCATGGCCCCGCCCACTGCCCTTTCCTTTCCAATCTCTCTGCATAACAAACAGAGCAGGTCAAATCACGTTTTATTGATTAGCCCATTGGCCGTATCAAAACATTTAACATAGACATACATACAACATACAACCCGTGGTAAAAAAAGAAGTTAAAATAAACAAGCTGTTAACAAGATCCCGTTCAGGTCAAATATCTGCATCACCTACACAGTTTACTCCAATTGATTCCAAATATGCAATTCTCAGCTGTGTTGCTTTGAATAGGAAAAGGGCTGTTTACATAACAAACAGAGCACAACTGAGCTGCAACGAAACTTACTGAAGGAGTTTAGGGATTGACTCCACATGGTGGAAGTTGTAGTTCACCCTGCATCAAGTCAGAGCACTGTCACTCCAACTGGGGAATATAGAGGAGTTGTAGTTCACCTACACCCAGAATGCTATGAACCCAAATAATGATGGCTCTCGGCCACACTTGCCATGCAGACCCGATATGCCCAGATTTGACTACTGGTGGATTTGGAGGGGAACTGGACTGGAAGTTGAGGAATAGTAGATACTGGGATTTATAGTTCACCTGCAATGAATGAGCACTCCATACCCCTCCGATGATGGACCAGGACCAAACATGGCACACAGAGCCCCCATAACCAATAGAACATATTTGACAAGTTTGGGGAAAAGGGAGTTATAGTTCACCTGCATCCAGAGAAATAGTGGCCCTCACCGACAATGGACCGAGACCAAACTTTGCACAGAGAAGCCTCATGACCAACTGAACATACTGCAGGGGTTTGTGGGAATAGGCCTTGATTTTGGGAGTTGTAGTTCACATGCATCCAAAGAGCACTAAACCCAGCCAACGACAGATTTCGACCAAACTTGGCAAACAGACTCAACATTATCTGCTGTGGATACTGACAGATGTTTCAGGACAATTGCCCTAGTAATCTGGGCATTGCAGTAGTTCACCCCCATCCAGAGAGCACTGCAGCCAGGTGATGACCAGCCAACGACAGATCTGGACCACACTTGGTGCACAGACCCAAAATGGCCAACTTTGAATACTGGCAGGGTTTGGGGAGGATTGACTTACGATTCTGAGAATTGTAGTTCACCCACTCCAAACTGAGAATACCTAACAATCAAAGACAAATAATGCCTTTTTCAAATGACCCGGGAATTGCCAGGTCCCCAAGCTAGTTGCATATAAACCTGAATTTGACCACTGAAATTTTTAAGCAAATGTGTAGGTCTATGAGGCAAATAGTCTATTTGCTTTGAATCTCAAAAGATTGAGAAGGAATGGTGCCCAGCTGCTGCTCCTGGAGAAGTTACAGGGTGGGGCTAGCAGGGGATACTCTTTTGGGAATTTTTAAAGATTTTATCTAGAAAGAAAAAAATACTAAAAATCAGGAATATTAGACAAATGTTATGAAACTTGGTGGGCCAGCAGTGGTAGATGTGTCCTCCAAGGGTCAACATTTTCATCCCAATAGCCCTGAAAATGATGGGAAGGGGAGACCTTGACCAGATCTAGCTGCATTTTCTGGCTGTGGGCCAAAAATGCCCATTCAGGCACCTGACCATTTTTGGGAGATGTGTGAAAACAGAAATGCCTCCCCCACCCAGAATCCAGATATCAGAAATGGCTAGAAATGCAGCTGAAATGCACAAGCCTAGTTATTAGTGTTGTGATAAGGGTCATGATAGCAGAAGATTCTCAAAATGATGCCTCTTGTGTTCTGGATATGAGTATTATCATCTCCTCAGTTCTACATATTTTCCCCACTGTGTGTAATAATAATAGTAGTAGTAGTAATAATCATAATAATAAACCAGTGCAGGTGGTCCCCATGGTGATGGGCACATTGGGTGCCGTGCCAAAAGATCTCAGCCGGCATTTGGAAACAATAGACATTGACAAAATTACGATCTGCCAGCTGCAAAAGGCCACCCTACTGGGATCTGCGCGCATCATCCGAAAATACATCACACAGTCCTAGACACTTGGGAAGTGTTCGACTTGTGATTTTGTGATATGAAATCCAGCATATCTATCTTGTTTGCTGTATCATAATAAAATAATAATAATAATTTTATTTCTCACCTCATGGCTTGAGACAGGTCACAACATTGCTAAAACACATAATCAAAACACATAATCAGATTTCTAAATGTCAATTAGTGTAGCTAAGGATCAGACATGTACACATTGACATGTAATAAGTTGTGCTAAAAGTTATGCTCCAAAACATCTTTCCCAACTCCTTGAAAAAATTAACTAACCATCTGCCCCTGCTATTTCTTATAAGGAATTCAATATTTTTCAACTAGGGAAAGACAATGGCAAACTACCTCTGAGTATTTCTTGCCAAAGAAAATCCTATGAAATTCAAGGTGTCACTTTAAATCTTTAAGCAACTAGAGACACATATATTTAAGATTCAGCCAAAGTAGATTTATCTATATGATGTTCAGATTGACGGGTATCTCTTCTGATGTGGGATGAACTAAAACCAAGTAGAGTTTTTCTCCCTCCCAGCTTCATATAAAGACACACATCATATGGGGAATATGGAGGGCAAGCTGACAGAAAAAAAAATTGGGATCACTGTATGTTAATAGGTGAGTTAAAGTTACTAACTTTACTGTAATATAAGTACTTAGGAAGCCAGGTTTTATCAAAAATGTCATCCAGGCTCTAATAATAATAATAATAATAATAATAATAATAATAATAATAATAATAATAATAATTATTATTATTATTATTATTATTATTATTATTATTATTTATTTATTTTTCTATCCCGCCACCATCTCCCCAAAGGGACTCGGGGTGGCTAACATGGGGCACAGCCCAAACAGAGACAAAGTATAACAGTTTAAAACACATATCAATAAACTAAAAACAAAGATACAACATAAAATAAATAAAATAATCAGTTAAAACATAGCATACAATAAAACATATAATGACCAAGCAAGTGAAGTAATAATACAAACATCAACCACTATGGATAAAAAGGAGGTTGAGCCTAAGAAGTTACATGATTTCAAGGCCTTTTAATAAAGTGCATGGACAGTGTCAGAGAGTTGGCTGGGATAATGTGGGATAGGATAAATAGGAAGGGAAATAAAGTGCTAAGAAATAATGTGTCAGAGATAAGGGTCCATCATGTTGGTGGCTATTCAGATGCACACTGATAGAGCCATGTCTTCAGCTGCTTGATAAAGGCTCTATACAAAGCTTCATCCTTTTACTTAATATATGAAGAACAGCATAGAAAATCCATAAGAGTTATGATAGAACAAAAAAAAATCAGTTTATAGAACATAATTTAGCTAGTATTCACTGCACATGTATATAGCCATGTCCTCCAAACCTTGCAATCTCAGTGGCTAGTGGTATCCCACTATTGACTTTTTCTAAGATGCCAATAAATTGTATACTGAGTGAAGAGGTAAATATAAACTCAATATAAAAATGAAGCCAATATCATTTTTAGAAGAGCAATGAATCTTGATGTTCACTACAATATGAAAAAAAATCAATACAAGTATTGTTATATCTATTCAGTGCTGCAGTATCCACATAGATTGCCCAGGTATATAAAATACTTGCAGGTTTGAATTGCCTTTTTAGTTTAGTGAGACACGGGGAGATGAAGGGAGCAGAATAAGGAAACAAATATCTCTAACACAACAGTAAGTCTCATAAAATATTTGGTTATATCAGCTATATTCTCTGCATGGTTTATTTTGCTGTGAGGCATATACTGTGCATGCAAAGCTGTAATATTTCTATTGGGTCTGTCATTTATGACCTCTGATGAGATTAATAGAAAGGGATAGACTTGCTAAGAGAGCCTTCAGTCCTTTATGAATAATGCTGTTACCTTTTTCATGGTCGCCATGGATCTTGCAATTTTTTTACGAGACAAGGCTATTTTCCATCAGTAATATATTATGTTCGCTAAATTTAATTCCTCTCTATGGACACTTGTGACACTTGTGTCCTTTAGACTCTTCTGCTAACATCTGTTTATGTGGGCATAGTATGACTGAGCTTTATCTAAAGTCACCATCAGATTTAGCCCATATTAAAATTTTGAGATGACATTAGAGGTTCACACTCAAATGAAAAGACTCATACTGTTTCAAGGACTTTTGAGAGAAAGGGGACAGAGAGTGAGTTTTGAAAATTCAAACACAATTATTCTCATCAGAACTATGTAACCCTGACCAAGATGAAGAAATGCTGCATGAAAAATGGACAAAAACAGAAACTTTCCAACTATAATTTGTGACACAAGGGGCCGTTCTACAAAGCCATATAACCCAGAATATCAAGACAGATAATTCACAATATCTGCTTTGAACTGGATTATCTGAGTCCACATTGCCATATAATTCAGTTCGATGTGGATTTTATTCAGCTATGTGGAAGGAGCCTAGGTTAGCATCACATCACTTTTAGATTCATACTGATTGCTTGGAACCTTTTTTAAAAATAAATAAATAAATAAAAATACACCCTTGATCAAAATGACCTCAGTGCATAGTATAAAATCCAATCTTCCATTCATTTTTTTCCTGAGTTATAAAAATGATTCCCACAATTATTCTGAAAATGTGCTATACTATTGAAATTTCATCTCCACCAAATGAAAAGCAAATGTTTGGCATTACTTTGAATCTTACTATACATACATACACCTCTGTTTTTTTTCCTATCAGTCTTTACTGAAAAGCGAAATAATATTTCACCTGTTGCTTCTAATACATTGCCTAAAGTAAACATTTCAGGTGTTTTTGGCAATTCATGCTGAAAGGGGAAATGTACGAATTTTAGAGGAAAACAATTTTTTTACTGGGCATGTGAATTGTTTAGTAGTTTATTAAACAGAATCTGTTATGTTAGTTTTCTCCTGCCATATTTTTCCACCCTCTTAATGACTTTATTTTACTTTACCTGACTTTTTTTCCTTTCTTTGGAGTCACTTGTAATTTAACTGCCCATTACTAAAATCTTTAGCTTTAAAGAGGCTGTAGATGGTAAGAGCTGGGAGTAACACAGGCATTATTCTTATCATTATAAAACTAGAGATAGAAAATAAAGTTTAAAAATATAACACTACATAAAGTAATAGAGTAATAGCAAACAAATATGCAATATAAATAGGGAGAAAAAAAATAAGATAATGACTTTGAACTTTCTCACCTATGGTTATATATGATATGATACCTTACTTTCTGAAATATTTTTTTTCCTGTTGCCACTGACACATTGCCTAAATTAAATATATAAGGTGTTAGAATCGCAGACGCCTTAAAGGGCCAGACTTAAAAGTGACTTCAAAACAAAATTTATTAAAACAAAAGGAAAGGGATGCAGTGATACTAAAATGCAGTTTCACTGGTCAAAACTCAAAAAACCAAACCAGACCTGGTTCAAAAGGTAAACAGAAATATAATCCAGATTACCTGGATGCAAAGAGCAACAAGTCCAACAAAGCGCTCTGAGGTAAAAAAAGGCACAGTAAACAAATGGTTAACAAAAGGAGTAGCAGGAAGAGAAGCATCGTCAGCCGAAGTTCAGGGTCGAAGCGGGAGAATGTCCGCAGAAGCAGCGTCTTTAGCCAAACCGGTCCAGGTCCAGAGAAAGAAAAGTCCAAACTGCAGATCCGAATCCAACGTCGAACACAAAACAGGCATCAGCGAGTCTACAAGAATCTTTACGAATACACAGCACACGAACACACATCAACACCTTGCCTTCTGCAAAGACCCTTCACCCCTGAACCCATTGTATCTACACATCGTCCTCATAAGATGAACTGACCACCGCCCCATCACTATCCCCTGCAGCTGCTCCCAGCTCTTCACATGAATTCCCTTGATTTTCCCTCCAATTCCTCCATCTCCTGTCAAGACTTAGATCCCCCCAAGACTCAGTTGGATCTCCTGATTGCCAGTCTTCACCCCCAGAGAACCCCATAAAGGTATCACTAGTTGTTGGCGCCTCACAAATAGCTTGCACTTCTCTTATCTTAGTCCAATCCATGGTGTCTCCTTCACTCATTGACCCATCGTCTCCAGAGAATCCCTGAAACGATTCCTCATCTGTAGGTGCTGTAAGCATGCTTTTCTGCTGCTCATCATCAGATTCCTGCTCCCGAGTAACCCTTTTCCCCCTTCAGGCACCCATACTACCGTCTGCAACATTATCATCCCCAGAGAATCCTTCAAATGACTCCTCCACCCATACTACTGTTTGTAATGTTACTCACAGGCTCTACTACAACATAAGGTGTCTTTGCTGGTTCTTGCTGAAAAGGAAAATATAAAAGACTTTGGTGAGTGATGGCAATAGCCTCTCTATGCCTCTCTATGCCTTCTCTTCCTCTTAGCAATGATCTAATTGGGCTTCACAGCTTTCAGGTGAATGATGTTATAGAATACCGCCTTCCACTGTATAATAGTCACCACCAGATATTAGTTGCACCCCTATTTTTGGGTTCCAAAATTGATATTGTTGCTTTCATTGCATTATAGTCACATTGTTAATTCATTGCCCTAATGCAGGGGTCCCCAAACTTTTTAAGCAGAGGGCCGGTCCACAATCTTTCAGACTGTTGAGGGGCCGAATTATCATTTGAAAAAAAAATACAAACAAATTCCTATGCATACTGCACATGTCTTATTTGTAGTGCAACAACAACAACGAAAGAATACAATATTTAAAAATGAAAACAATTTTAACCAACATAAACCTATTAGGATTTCAGTGGAAAGTGTGGGCCTGCTACCAGCCAATGAGATAGTCAAGTTAATTAGGATTGTTGTTGTTGTTGTGTGCCTTCAAGTCATGTCAGACTTTGGCCGAGCCTAAGTCTAAAATTAATTATTTATTTACTGCATTTATTTACTACATTTATATCCCACCCTTCTCACCCCGAAGGGGACTCAGAGCAGCTGTATGTACATACAATATATTATATTATTAGCATAACACAATATTAGCATTATATATTACTATATTGAACTATACCACTATAGTATTATATAATATGTAATATATAACATATAATTAATATTATTATATGGTATTACTATATTGTATAATTTAAGATTATTATCAATATTATATGTATATACAATATATTATATTATAAAAACTGATATAAAATATTATATTATAAAACTGAGGGCGGGGGCCAGGTAAATTACCTTGGAGGGCCGCATCCGGCCCCCGGGCCTTAGTTTGGGGACCCCTGCCCTAATGTATTTCTGGCAGACAACAGTCTAGCTAGGCTTTCCTTCCATGCATCTTACTGCACTACATAAGCAATAGCTTTGCTCACCTCCTCACACCCTTTCAGGAACAGCACTTCTTTTATTCACTCACTCACCAGCACACCTGCTCGCTTTTGATATACAGGGCTTCACATAGCTGAATGAAGGAGTGCAGGTGAGTGAGTGAATAAAAGAAGTGCTGTGCCTGGAAAGGGGCAGGTGTTGGGGTTTGTGTAGTATAATATTTTCACACCCTTTATTTTTGCTCAAAAGAGGGAAGGTAAAAATGTGACTATTATTCAATGAAGTATAGTAGACTTCTGCACTTCATTCAGATGAGAAGATCTGTGTATATAAAATATGTATACCTAACAGGATCTTAGCTTTTATTTGTTACTTTTCAGCTTTTATTAAAACAAATATTTTAATCATTTCTGTATTGATTTGCCATACTACCCTTTAATTATATAACTATTTATTGTTTTTATGTTTTTATCATATACTTATCAAGGCTTATTAACCCATTAAAAAGGCACTTGCACTAATCACATTTTTTTTTTCAAATTGCATTTTAACACTTTTGAATAAAAATGCTTGATCGTTCCAGATCAATTCAGATCCAGATCAAGTCCCAAGCCTTAGTCAAAATTAAGAAATCAGAAGACATGTCATCTGTTAAGTATCTGTCTATGGGCCCATACAGATATGGCCCAAAATGTGCGAGCTCTTGCACTTTTACCAGAGATGTCCAAAAGAGGAATAATGTAAAAGAGGAAAATTCATGACAAAGCAGGAAAACCCTGCTTTATTACAAATTATTTAGATACTCTATGGCCGAAAAAAGCAAAGAGGGAACCAACCCTCTCCCCAAATCCCCCCTAAAAACTTTAAAATAAAATAAAAACTTACCAGGCCACCATTAGGCCTCTCTGGAGGCTTCCTGGCATGTATAAATGTTGTGCTAGAAGGCAAGGGGGCAAATAACTCCTGCCCCCCTTCTCCCACTTCCTGGCTTCAACCTTGGTACATGCCAGGAAGCCTCCCGAGAGGCCTAATGGTGACCCGGTACATTTTTATTTTATTTTAAAGCTTTTTTGGGGGGGGGGGGATTTGGGTTGTCGCCCTTCTAGCGCATTGGTTACTGCTCTGCAATGGGGACAACCCATGGAAAACCTGTTTGTTTTCCCAGGACGTGAGGACTGAAACCTGCTCTGAAGTGGGTTTAATATGTCTAGAAGTGACCTATCTATCTGTCTTGTGCAGAGTAGTAAATTTTGGGGTAAATAGCATGGGTGGTACCTTTGACAGTAAGGGGATTTGTTTTGAACAATAATCTGTCATACAGAATATAGTAATACCAACCCTGGAATTAAGTAAATATAAAGAGTCTAGAGCATTTCAGTCATTTCATCACATACAAAAATTATAACCTTAGTTTGGACTTTTGGCTCCAATTGAAAACTAATTTTCTAAGCACAAGTGATCTGAATTGCTATTGTTCACAAAAGTTCTCCGAAATCTTCTGTTCATAAAACTATTGTCATTCACCAAAATCTCCTGGCTTATTGAAATGGTTAAAAAAATTAACTATCCCTACCTTTTTATAAGTATGTGGCTGGAGATATATATATATATATATATATATATATATATATATATATATATATATAGCACACAGCTAGAAAGAGTGATGGATGGCTACTATTTGAGTTTTAGATCTCAGTGAATTCCCACCCCCCCAACCATAAGCTGCTCAGCAGTACAGAATAATGCAATACACAATCGTACAACACCTTCTGCACAGAACATCTGAAAGCACATGTACAAGAGAATAAATCACAAAACTAAATAGGACTGCCTAAAACGCTCTAGAGAATAAGAATGTCTTCAAACAAGGGGTATGGAAGTGTCAGGGAATTCAACTGCCTCAGGCAGAAAAGAGAGAGAGAAAATGACAAGTCATTGCTAGTCTTATTTAGAAGATGTTATAAATCAGTACCACAGAAATGCATAGGTTACAAGCAGAGGGAGACAATGTTTAGTTCAAGGGCAGGGATGTGTAAATTCTTGTGTGGTGGAGGAGTACACATTTAGAGAAAGCACTTCAGCATAATAAGTAACTTAGCAGTGTTTGAAAATGACAGAGAAATATGATGGCAGAAGGTCCACAGCACTGCATAACCTTACCAGTAACGTTTTTACCCTGCTTTACTTCTTTCTTTACTGGTTCAGTCTTTCAAATTGTTGAGAAATCACAACATTCTTTCCCATTAAGTGCTGTGTTCCAGAGGTTGAAATGTATATATGAGTACATTTGCAGAGACTAACCTCCAATAAACATTAGGAAGGGACCTCAGAATGCTGATTTCAGATTGACTTGGTAAGTCTAGGAAATTGGTCTCTGATTAAATTGAACATCTTTAGACATGAAATTTTATATCTCAGCATGAAATCTGTACCACATTTTGTAGTAGAACCATTGATGACACAATTGAGAAATAAAGAAGCCAGATACAAAGATTTATGTAAAATTGGGCCACTTTATTAATCTGTTTATTGTCCATTTTTCCAACAAAGTTACTTTTCAATATTTTGATAAATTCAATAAAATGAAGTCATGTGTAATAATGTCTAGGGCTCAGAAGAAAAAAAAGAAATCAAAAGGAATGGCCTGATTCATAATTTTAAAATGGTAGTGAGAGAAGATGCAATTGTCCTCCGCCTA
This sequence comes from Anolis carolinensis, assembly GCF_035594765.1. Taxonomy (NCBI): domain Eukaryota; kingdom Metazoa; phylum Chordata; class Lepidosauria; order Squamata; family Anolidae; genus Anolis; species Anolis carolinensis. Next base: position 105,567,835 of record NC_085844.1, read on the forward strand.
AGAGAAAGCCTTTAAAAACCACATAGTATTCAAATCTATTCACCTTCTGGAACACTTATATAAAATTTGCACATGGGTGTTTTGCATGTTCTGAACAGGAAGCAGAAAATGAATGCAGAAATTGAGTCACTATGGTGTAGCTACTTGAGGTATGCATTTTTAATCTGTCTTTGTAAGTCATATCAAATTCATTAAATTCGTGCTTACAAGGCAATACCCGATACGTGGGCGTGGCCTGTGCCAAAAATTGAAAAATCAAAATGTACCCCATACTTTTCTGTTTTAGTTATCTAAATCTTAGAAGGCTCCCAAAGTCAGTGCAAGGAAGCAAAGCTGAAAGCAAATCCAAAAAGGCTGCTTTAGTATCTTGCCTTTCCTCTGTAAATTAATGGCCTCTCACCATTAGAAGAGGCTGGAAAGGAGGGAGAAAGCAGAATTTGCTGGGAAAAGCACAGAACTCTGGGAAATGTAGTTTGGGAAGGCAAGGAGCCCTATGCCAGAGAATTCAAAAGGTCCTGCCATAAACTACATTTCCCAGAATGCAGTGCTCAACGTCAGAGAGATTTGCCCCTCTGTAGCCAGCCAGTGTTCCAATAAATTTAATATTCTACACTATGATTTTTGTTCCTTAGTTATAAATGTAATTTCCTAATTGGTTCTATCCTACAAACATGGCAACAGTTTATAAAACAGCAAAAACTTTGTCTTTGCATGAGGGACATCGTGATATAGCACATTTTGCTGTAGTATCCAGTCCACCAATTTAACACCATCTTGCACCCATTTAACAAAGTTTTTGGCACAAAAACAAAGTTCCTGGAGTAGAACTACTATTTTCAAAGTAAAGACTTCACAATTAAACAGGAAATAACTATTTCAAACTAGAAACATGTTTTCATCATCATCATCGTTGTTGTTGTTGTTGTTGTTGTTGTTATTATTATTATTATTATTATTATTATTATTATTATTATTATTATTATTTAGATACTGGATGGCCATCTGTTGGAACTGCTTTGATGATTTCTACACTATGTGCTTAGTTCCTTGGTTATGAATGTCATTTCCTAATTGGTCCTATCATAAAAAACATTGTGAAAGTTTATTTAACTACAAAAATTTTGTCTTAGCATGAGGGACATCATGTTATAGCACATTTTACTGTAGTATCTTATAGATTCTCTATCCCACCAATTTAATAATAATAATAATAATAATAATAATAATAATAATAATAATAATAATAATAATAATAATATTCTTATAATAATTTAACATCGCTATCCACCCATTTAACAAAGTTTGTGGCACAAAAATAAAGTTCCTGGAGTAGAACTACTACTTTCAAAGTAAGGACTACACAATTAAACTGGAAATAAGTTCAAACTACGAACACATTTTCGTTATTATTAAAAATGTTGTTTATAAAAACTTTGAAAATTTCTGAAAAATCCGTGGATAAGTGAAACATTCTGAAATTTGGTGGGCTAAGAGTGGTAACTGTGTTTTATGATTGTAGCAAGTTTCACCACAATAACTGTATAAATGAGGGAGAAAGATGCTCCTGAATTATATTATGTGGAATTACTATAACAAAAAACTAATGAAATTTTGTTACTCTTGTTATAGTAACAAATTTTTCACTAAATGTATTTTAGAAATACTTTAGAAATACTTTAGAAATTAAATGTCAGTGCCCCCAGTTTTGTAATGACTTTTGAACCATTTGTATTGATTGCACAACCCTAGTAGCTACATCGTATACATATACAGAAGAGACAGCATCAAAGAAGCAAAAATATTAATTTGTTTCCTAAATTATTTTACAGATGTAAGACTGCCATGGATCAAACTATTGATACAAGTGATGTGAAAAATCTGTTTCATTTTCTTTCTTGGAATCCCATTTTTCTTCCTTTATTGATTGGTATGCATTTTATGTGTTCCTCTCATTTTTCCTAATTGACTGAAGATTTTGTATTTTAAGTTGTCTTTGTATGTGTGGATGCATGTGTGTGTGTGAGAGAGAGATCTATTATTTACCATTGCAACTGGCAATAGCTTTTCAAAGAGTATTCACTTCCTATTTGATCAGGTTGTGTGAAGATGCAAAAGGTTGAACCTAGGATATTCTGCATGCAAAGACAGTGCTCAGTCACTAAAGAATAGTCCTTTCCAGCCATTTGCCTCCAGTGTAGTTTATCATATATGATTATTTGAAAATCTTTTGGTAAAAATAAACATTCACTTCTTCAGTGTGCATTTATTTACACCATCCATTTTTCACTTTTTCCCATCAAGACCTGACATTTCCTATCTTAATGAGATAAAGTAAAATGAAAAGAGTTTTCTTTGTAATTGACTGTTTGGGATTGTTTTTCTGTCCTTCCTTTTGAGAAGAAATGCTACCTACTGAAGTCCCATTTCTAATATACTTGAGTCATAACCAAAGTACATAGGCCAGAGCGATATCATCTTTCATATCAGAACTTGACATTTTACAGCTTTTGTTAGTTCACCCTGAAAGGCACTATAAGACAAAACGCTTTGCTTTGTATTAATAGAAGATGTCAACCATTTGAACAAGCCACCAAAAAAAGCACTGACTAGATGCCAAATCATACTACAGAAAGTTCAGACATAAAGAATTTATTTGTGCACAATCCTCCAAATGCATGATTTTTGGTATACAATTTTAGCCAACATACACTTTTTTGCAAGGATTTTCCCTAAAGTAATAACTTTTAAGCAAGTTTATTTTGCATGCAGTTCTACTGGAAAACTCAATAGCAAATTTTAGAAGTATGATTTTAGACAGTTAAATAAACACCATCTCATCCATTGATTCAAACTTGCTGAATAAGTTACTTCACATTAAAATGCTATTTAAATGATTTTACTTCAATTTCTATTGTAAATACAGTTCAGCATGAGAAAAATAATGAGAATCAATAATTGTTTAGGGGCACTAAAGGGAAAGAGTGGCACCACATTAGCATCTACACAGTCCAGCTGTGCTACTGGAACGTCACTTCACCTTTGTGTCAAGTTTGTCACTCCCAATAGAGTCCAGAGCTCTATGAAATCCCACCCATTTTTTCAGGTTATGTAGATGCTTCTATTGATGATAGAATGAGGTTTTCACAATGTCCAATCTTGCAAAGCTCTGTGGCTGTCTGTGAGAAATGACAGCTGTGACACAATAATAATCCATTCACTTTTCCAGTGCTGATCAGTGCTGGGAAAGAGTATTAGAGGCAGTGTCCTGTATAAAGAGTAGGCTGGTCTGCATAGAACACAATCCAGCTGTCCACAGGATCCTGAAGCCACAGGATATTCCTGAGTTTGCACCCCTTGATTTTACCTGAAGCCAGGAGCAGCATAACAATGTTTATGTTTAACCCAGGATAGCCTGCAAAAGTCACCAGAGGCACAAGGACATCATGGGGACAGCTTGGAGTTAACTCAGGATGGCTCTGGGTTTTTATGCTCCTGTAGAGCTAAGTTCTGCATATCTCAAAATAATGTGTGAACAATTCCAGCACAGATTTCTGATCCAATAATGATTTACAGTGGATTTAGAAATGTGTCTTCTGTATGTATTGAAATATAAAAGACTCCAGGAAGATAGCCACATTAGTCTGTAAGCAACAGAAAGTCTTGTGGAAGCTTTTAGACAAGCACATTTTATCTTTCCTAAATTATCATAGCAAGTTTTAATTCCCCGCTAGCCATTAGGGATGTTTGGTGTCCCAATTTTGGTGGCCCCCCTTCCATTTTTTTGGGAGTTTCCCAAATTTGAGAGGGCAAAATGCAGTTCTTCAATCTGACAGCCAAAAGATCTGGTTTCGCTCTGGGAAGATCCGGCCCATTTGTAGTAATGGAGGAATTTCCAAGACTCCCTTTTCTGTCACTTTCAGGGCTATTGGGATGAAAATAGGCATGCTTGGAGGACCTATTTACCACTGTCAGCCCCCCAAGTTTCAAAACATTTGGGCCATTCCCTGATTTTTAGGGAATCCTTAAAGTTTCTAGAAGAAAACCAAACGGTATTAAGATTCAGTAGTTCCTCTCCCTCTCCCTCTGGCTTTCACACCCCTGAAAGCCTGGCCACTTGACCCAACAGCACTCATACCACAAACCCACAGACACACCATATATATATATATATATATATATATATATATATATATATATATATACACACACACACACACACACACACACACACACACACACACAGTAGAGTCTCACTTATCCAAGCCTCGTTTATACAAGCTTTTTGTAGTCAATGTTTTCAATATATCATGATATTTGTCAGGACCCAGGCTGCAAAGGCACCAATAACCAAACACAGAGGCCAGAATCTATCTAATATCTTTATTGAAGGAATGTATAAAGTTAATAAAAGCAAGTATATGAAATAGTCCAAAAGCAGACCTTTCAGGAAAGGTCTAAATTAGTCCAAAAAAGCGATGTCCAATATGAAATATTAAGGTTCAAAGTTGTAATCCAATAACCGAAACACTCACTTTGCCAGGCAAGGTGAGGGGAGATGACAAGGTCCTTTAGTCCATAAACTTGAGCAAGGCTAGGAAATAACTTGATACTTGAAACAAGGCTTAAAACGTGGAACAAGGTAACAAGGAACAAGAACAAGGTCCGTGGAAAAACTTGGTAAAATCCGTGATACAAGGCAATGTTTAGTCCTGGGAAACAAGCAAGGTCCGTAGGTAACCAAAGGCTGAAACAGGAGCGAAGGCTGGAAAGCAGGGCAAGGCTTGAGCAGGAGCGAGGCTTGAAACGGAGCGCGCTGTCCAGACACAACTCGCTCCGGAGGTTGACGAATTGACTCCGCGAAGTTACTTCGCGGGTAAATCACCTATATAGAGTCTAACTTTCCCGCCGAAGCAGTTCTCTGGGAACCAGAAACGAAAGCTAATCTTTGAGACCAGATGTTTGACTCCTTAAGGATTCTCACGAAAAAGCAGACTTAATTGGCTGAATTCTTGGCTGCTATCCTCGCACTCCTGCGCGAAGCAGCTTCCAAACTTCTCTGTTGTTTACAAAACTCATGGCGGGAGAACACAGGAGAAGTGGGCTCCGGATTTGTTTGACATACTTCTGGGTCACAACTCTCTTGCAGGTGCAAGGTTCCCAGATCTGCCTGGGAAAGATCTGGCTGGGAAGATTCCAGTTCAGACTGGGAAGGTAAAAAACCCAAGTTTTCTTCATCATCAGGCATTACAGTGTCATAAGCAGGACTACAAGGCCCATGAGTCATCACACTATCCCCCTCCTCAGGGCCCCTCCCAAACTGGGACTCTCTCCCCGAAGCGCGAGGCCGCGGTTTGGTGGGATAGGTCTGATGAAAGCGACGGGTTAGATCAGGAGCGTGAACTGTGGAGGCGTCTTCCCAAGAGCGCTCCTCAGGGCCAAAACCCACCCAGTCAATGAGATATTGCAGGCGGCGGCGGTGAAAGCGAGAATCTAAAATGTCCTCAACCTCGAACTCCTCCTCCCCATTCATCAAAACAGGAGGGGGAGCCGGTTGGTCTGTATCAGGACGCACACCATCCGCCGGAAGGAGCAGGGAACGGTGAAACACTGGGTGGATGCGCATTGAACGCGGAAGTTGGAGTTTGAAAGTCACGGGGTTTAATTGCGCCACCACTGGATAGGGGCCAATGAAACGGGCATCTAACTTCCGGCAAGGGCGGTGGAAGGGCAGAAAGCGAGTGGACAGGAAAACCCGATCTCCTACCTTGATTTCGGGGCCCGGCTGGCGATGTTTGTCAGCGTGGCGTTTATAGTCCTCCTTGGCTTGGTCCAGTTGCTGGAGCAAAAGTTGTTGTACCGCTGTGAGTTCCTGCAGCCAATCCTCTGCTGCGGGAACTTCTGAAGTTTCAATGACAGGGGGAAAGAAACGTGGGTGGAAGCCGTAGTTTGCAAAGAACGGCGTTTCTTTTGTAGAAGCTTGAACTCCATTGTTATAAGCAAACTCTGACAGTGGTAACAGAGAAGCCCAATTGTCCTGTTGGTAGTTTACATAACAGCGAAGATACTGCTCCAAGGTGGCATTGGTGCGCTCCGTTTGCCCATCTGTTTGAGGATGATGAGCTGAAGATAAGCGAGAGTCTATGCCCAATAGTTTTTGTAGTGCCTTCCAAAAACGAGAGGTGAATTGAGATCCACGGTCTGTGACTAAACTCTTGGGCAATCCATGTAGTCTGAAAACATGTTGAAGGAATAGATCTGCAGTCTCTTTGGCCGTGGGGAGACCTTCACAGGGTATGAAATGGGCTAACTTGGTGAAAAGGTCCACCACCACTAGGATCGTGGTGAATCCACAGGAAGGTGGTAGGTCAGTGATGAAATCCGCAGAAATTATTTCCCATGGGCGAGATGGGGTAGGAAGGGGATGTAGAAGCCCTGAGGGTTTCTCCCTTCTTATCTTGGAGCGCTGGCATACTGGGCAGGTGTTGACATATTTTTCCACATCTTTGCGGATCTTGGGCCACCAAAAATCCCTTAGGATCAGATGCATGGTTTTAAATAGTCCGAAATGCCCTGCTGGTTTGCAGTCATGACACAGACGAAGCGCTTTTTCCCTGCCCGGTCCGGGTGGGATATAAACATGATTTCTATAGCAAAGCAGACCATCTTTAAGCGAAAAGGGAAAATGCAGACCTTGACGAAGTTGGTCCTGCGCCCAGGCATCTGCTTGCTGACTAGCCCTGATTTCTTGAGCACAGATGGGTCCTGGAGTAGAGGAAGTTGAACCAATGGGAGTGGATTTGGTGTTCCCCACTGTGAGCGTGGCAAAGTTCTCGGGTTGTAGTAGTTGGGATTCAAAGGTCTCCTTGCGTCCTGCAGCGTATTCCGGTTTACGTGACAGGGCGTCTGCTTGCTTGGTTTGGGCTGGGGTCACATAATGGATCTGGAAGTTGAAACGTTCAAAGAATAAAGCCCAACGTTGTTGCCTCTGATTTAGTTTGCGGGCAGTTCTTAGATGTTCTAGATTTCGATGATCCGTGTGGACTTCAATGGGAATTTGGCCCCTTCTAGCCAATGCCTCCAAGTCTCAAAGGCTGCCTTTATGGCCAGTAGTTCCTTTTCCCAAATGGTGTAATTTCTCTCTGGTGTGGTTAGTTGACGGGAGTAAAAGGCACAGGGATGAAGGTGGTCTCCCACCGGTTGTAAGAGTACAGCCCCAATTGCCACATCCGAGGCGTCCGCTTGCACAACAAAAGGGGTTCCAGGATCTGGGTGCTGTAGAATTGGCTGGGACGTGAATAATTTCTTTAGTTGCTGGAACCCTTTCTCTGCTTGATCAGTCCAGCGGAAGGGCTGTTTTCCACGGATGCAGCTAGTGATTGGGTCAGACCAGCGGGCAAAATCTGGAATGAACTTGCGGTAATAGTTCGCGAACCCCAAGAAACGCTGCACCTCTTTCTTGTTAGTTGGCGCCCGCCATTCCAATACTGCTGAAACCTTGGCTGGATCCATGGAGAGCCCTAGAGGCGAGATACGGTAACCAAGGAAATCTACCTCTTGTAGATCGAAAGCGCATTTTTCCAACTTGGCATAAAGTCCATGATCTCGCAAACGTTGTAACACCATTTTGACGTGGTTCTCATGTTCTGATTGTGATCTAGAAAACACCAAAAAATCGTCCAGGTAGATTATCAAGAACCGATCTAGATAGTCCTGAAAAATATCATTGACAAAATGCTGGAACGTTGCGGGGGCTCCGCATAATCCATAATTCATAACTCGGGACTCGAATAATCCGAATTTAGTCTGAAAGGCAGTCTTCCACTCGTCCCCTTCTCTGATGCGAACTAGATTATAAGCCCCTCGAAGATCCAGCTTGGTGTAGACCTTGGCTCCTCGAAGTCGGTCCAGTAGATCCGAGATTAAGGGCAGGGGATAACTGTTCCGCTTGGTGATATTGTTCAATGCTCTGTAGTCCACCACCAAGCGTAATTCCCCTGACTTCTTCTTCACAAACATCACTGGGGAGGCGGCTGGGGATTGAGAGGGTCTGATGAATCCCTTGCGAAGGTTTGTCTCTAGGAATTCCCTGAGAGCTTCTTGCTCCGGTTCAGTCAGGGAGTATAGGTGCCCTCGCGGGATCGGGGCCCCCTCCACCAAGTCAATGGCACAGTCATAAGGTCTATGTGGGGGTAATTTCTCGGCTTCTTTTTCATTGAATACATCCCAATACTCGGAGTACTTCTTGGGCAGGGTGATGATGGGCTCGGTCTCTGTGGCATGGCAGACCTTGGCTACGAGGCAATGGTTTTGGCAGTACTTTGAAGCAAACTGTAGTTCTCTGTTGGACCAGGAGATGCTTGGGTCGTGGAGAGTCAGCCACGGGATTCCCAAAATCACAGGGAAATGGGGAACCTCGGTAACAAAGAAAGAAATCTCTTCCATATGTTCCCTTATCCACATCCTGGTGGGTTCTGACCACTGGCTTACGGGCCCCGTCTTGAGGGGGCGGCCGTCTATGGCTTGCACCACACGGGCATTCTTGAAGTCATGATATTGTAATCCCAGAGAGTCGGCATACTCTCTGTCAATGAAGTTGTTGGTGGCTCCGGAGTCTATCATGGCGTGGATCATGACGGGTCCCCTTTTTGCTGACCATAAGGTGACCACTAGAAGGAACAGGACCCCGGTTGGCGGCTCTTGAATGGGTTTTTTGACCGGGTTGGCGAGCCTCTCTACGCCCGGTCGTTGGCTTCCCCCGCCGGCTGTGTGCCAGCCGCCTCAGACGCCTTCGTCTCCGTGGAGGACGCCGCCGCAAGACGGGCGGCGGGCTTCCCTTTGGCTGGACACTCTCTGGCGAAGTGGCCCCCATTTCCGCAATACCAGCAGAGATTTAAGCGTTGGCGACGGGCCTTCTCGGCGGCATCTAACCTGGGTCGCACGTTGCCCAACTGCATCGGCACCTCCTCGCTCCCTCTGGGGTATGGGGTTGGTGGTGGGGGTCTCCACACTGGACGCGGCTGGACGCTGGCGGGAGCGGGGGGTTTTGCCCCAGCTCTACCGCTCTGACCACATACCCATTGTTTCCTGTTGGCAATCAAGACTTCAGCCCGTAAACATTGGTCAATGAGTGCTTCGAGGGTCTGGGGAGGGTCCACCTTGGAGATTTCTTCCAGCATTTCAATGTTGAGACCCTCCCGAAATTGTCCCCTGAGGGCTACATCGTTCCAGCCGGTGCTGTGGGCCAGCACTCGGAACTCGGCTATGTACTGAGACATGGGTCTGTCTCCTTGAAAGAGGCGCCGGAGTTTATGGCCGGCTGCCTCCAAATTGTCCTCGATTCCCCAGGTCTCCTTAAGGTGATCCAAGAAGCGTTGCGCTGTTCTTAGGTGGGAGGAGGCTTGATCGAATAGGGCCGTCGCCCAGCTGGCCGCTGGTCCGTCTAGAAGGCTGTAAACCCACGCCACCTTGATGTCTTCTTGGGGGAACTCGGCGGCACGGGCCTCTAGGTAAGCCTGGCACTGGCGGCGGAAAACTTGGACCTTGGAAGCTTCTCCAGAAAACTTAGTTGGCAACGCCATGGCCGGGAGGCGGACTCCGCGCTCCCTCAATCCTTTTATTTCTCCATCCTGCGCGTTGAGTCTGTCACGGATGCGATCCACTTCATCTTTGCTGATGGTGTAGCTGAGCGGCTGCCCAGCCGGCGCGGCTCCGGTCGACATTCTGGCCTTGGTTAATTGGTGCTTATGGGTGGCGGAGTCAAACTGTCAGGACCCAGGCTGCAAAGGCACCAATAACCAAACACAGAGGCCAGAATCTATCTAATATCTTTATTGAAGGAATGTATAAAGTTAATAAAAGCAAGTATATGAAATAGTCCAAAAGCAGACCTTTCAGGAAAGGTCTAAATTAGTCCAAAAAAGCGATGTCCAATATGAAATATTAAGGTTCAAAGTTGTAATCCAATAACCGAAACACTCACTTTGCCAGGCAAGGTGAGGGGAGATGACAAGGTCCTTTAGTCCATAAACTTGAGCAAGGCTAGGAAATAACTTGATACTTGAAACAAGGCTTAAAACGTGGAACAAGGTAACAAGGAACAAGAACAAGGTCCGTGGAAAAACTTGGTAAAATCCGTGATACAAGGCAATGTTTAGTCCTGGGAAACAAGCAAGGTCCGTAGGTAACCAAAGGCTGAAACAGGAGCGAAGGCTGGAAAGCAGGGCAAGGCTTGAGCAGGAGCGAGGCTTGAAACGGAGCGCGCTGTCCAGACACAACTCGCTCCGGAGGTTGACGAATTGACTCCGCGAAGTTACTTCGCGGGTAAATCACCTATATAGAGTCTAACTTTCCCGCCGAAGCAGTTCTCTGGGAACCAGAAACGAAAGCTAATCTTTGAGACCAGATGTTTGACTCCTTAAGGATTCTCACGAAAAAGCAGACTTAATTGGCTGAATTCTTGGCTGCTATCCTCGCACTCCTGCGCGAAGCAGCTTCCAAACTTCTCTGTTGTTTACAAAACTCATGGCGGGAGAACACAGGAGAAGTGGGCTCCGGATTTGTTTGACATACTTCTGGGTCACAACTCTCTTGCAGGTGCAAGGTTCCCAGATCTGCCTGGGAAAGATCTGGCTGGGAAGATTCCAGTTCAGACTGGGAAGGTAAAAAACCCAAGTTTTCTTCATCATCAGGCATTACAGTGTCATAAGCAGGACTACAAGGCCCATGAGTCATCACAATATTTTGGTGATAAATTCGTAAATACAGTAATTACAACATAACATTACTGCGTATTGAACTACTTTTTCTGTCAATTTTGTTGTATAACATGATGTTTTGGTGCTTAATTTGTAAAATCATAACCTAATTTGATGTTTAATAGGGTTTTCCTTAATCCCTCCTTATTATCCAAGATATCTGCTTATCCAAGGTTCTGCTGGCCCGTTTAGCTTGGATAAGTGAGACTCTACTATAGGATAAGGTCAGGCTTCTTGTGTGAGAGAAAGAATGCACACACACAGATGCTACAAGAAAAATACAAGAGAGAGAGTAATAGAGGAACAACAAACAACTTACAGCAGCCATTTTGTATTTTTTCATTTTTATAAAGAATTATTTCTGGGGTGGAAGGCTGCAATGCTAGACTGGTGCAGGAGTACACAAGCCAGAGGGCACACATGCACACACAAGCCTTGTGAACTGAGGCAAGAGTACATGAGCCTGAAGGTAGGGCAGGGGAGGGAAATAAATGAGAGAGTCAGTCAGAGGTAAACAAGAAGAAGAAAGGGCTTTTAAAGTAAATTTTAAAGTATTTGGGGAAAGGAAGTTGCAGGACTGAGTACAGAGAGAAACAAGAAGATAGGGCTGGGGAAGAATTTAATTTTCCCTGTGGGAATTAAGGGAGTCAACCTATCTCCTCCCTTAAGTAAGCCAGCCCAACATTTAAACAAACAGACCCCCAAAATGCCCTTTCATAAACTCCTAATGCATGCCCACACTCACTTCCCTTACAAAATAGTAAAAAAGAAGGGATGAAAGATATTAAACTAAGAAAAACAAATGAAATTGGCAAAGGAAACGATTAGAATTGTGTCCAAAAGCAAGTGAAGCGATCCTAAGAGCAGCAAAGGCACTGAGATAGAACACAGAGCTACCTAGCACGTGAGTGGCTTTCTTCTTCTGATTGGATCAGGTAGGCAGCAGGGCTCACAGAGAAGCCAATGCGGTGTGTGGCTGCCTCTCCGTGCTCCATGTGCAGCTGAAAGAAATGTATAACAAACGCTTTTGGCAGCCGAGTGTTTCGTTGCGACCAAAAAAACCATGGCCACGCCACCCATGCTGTTATGGTTGATCCAGTAGCCAAAAATGCTGAATCATCTGGAGCCTGTTTTGAAAAACAGATCTGTGCACAGTGCTACTAACCACAATTCAGAGTGGATGTAAAGGCACTCAATACCATCAACAACAACAATAAGATCATCCATTGGGAAATATAGCTATAATAACATAGCTATTGTTACAGCTATGGCTCCTAACGTAACCTCACAAAACCTACCTTGGAAGCCAGGAATAGTACTAAGCAAAAGATTACTGAGGCACTAAGGAGCAAAGTGGTGAATGAAGAAGACTTCTGCCCTCTCCTGACATTGACACATTTTGTGACTCAGAGCTATGACAGGACCCCATCCATGGTGGGCTCTCCAGTAAAGTGTGTCAAGGATACACTTCCTGAGTGGGAAAAACACAAGACATTTTTAAAAGCTTAAAATATGTTTTCAAATATCCCAAAATGTGAAAAATCTCATGGAAGCAGACTGGTTTTTTTAAATTAAATATCTCATCATTCAATGCATTCTTTCTCACTGAGAATGAATATATGTGTATACTTTCATTCTTAATTCATACCATAATGTGGATGTGTCCTCACTGAGTCTCTTTCTTATTTCATATGTTCTTATGAATTACTTTTTCTCCTTTTCTCCTCCAGAAAACAACTACAAAATCTTGAAATAAATGAGAATCATGTTTCCTATGGCCTGTGAAGGTCTTCTTAGAGAATAGTCATGTGAACCTTCCTCATACTGAACTCAAGCATGCTATGTATTGGCAAGATATTATGAAGGGCTATAATGTTTCTTTCCTCTCTACCTCCCTTGGAAAAAGCTATACATAACCCATGAGATTTTACAGCAGCCTTTCTGAGGTTGATCACTATCCAGAGTGTTTCTGTGTTTTCATAACAGTGCAGTTGCTCAAGTATTTATATATTCTCTGCTCATTTTAGCTATTCATTGCCACAGATGAAGAATTTTTAAAGGGCACTATTTGCTGGCTCTGCTGTAATACTTTCCATTTGTCATTGCATTCGCTTAAGTGATTCCCTTGTACACACTCTCTGTTTTAGTACTGAACTTGGAGCAGGAACTGAATCAAGGGAAATGAAATCCATTTTGTAATTTGGGCTGAAAAGCAAGATACTTGGAGAAAAAAAAGGGGTGCTAGGGAGGGAGTATGGATCACAGCAAGAATCAGAAGCCAGTTGTATATAAAGTGAAAATTTATGCCAGTTTGTGATAGCAGGTTTTTTTTACTCTTTTTACTTTGTGCGGAATATGGTGAGAATTAATACCTCATTTTGAGAAATAGTCCCATTGTATAAATTTTGATCAAATCCTAAATGAAAAAGCCAATTGCAATGCTTCTGATCTGTAGAGGCTGAGCATCCTTTCTTTGAAATTCTGAAAGCCAAAATACTGCAAAATTCAAAATTGACCACATGAGTGGTGAAAATAGTGGCACCTTTGTTCTCTCATGGTTCAATGTACACATTATTAAAATTATTATATAGAATAACCTTTAGGTGATGTGTATAAGGTGACATGAAACATAAATGAATTTCATGTTTAAACTTAGGTCCCATCTCCAATATTTGTCATTATGTACATATATGCAAATACAAATATTACATAGTCTGGAAAACAATCTGAAATTCGCAGCTCTTCTGGTCCCACAGTTTGGGATTTATTTTGCAAAACATTTGGATGTAAATATTCTAATGCAGAAAATGCTCCAATTTTGTCCTAGACAAAATTCACACATGGTTGTTTTGCAGAGAAAATGCTTGCTTCAAGAAGAAAATTAGTTAATAATTGTATCCCTGTTGTTAAAGAGGGATCTTCTGTTTGACTTTGTTTTTATCTTTTGTTTGTATTTGTTTTTAATTTGCTTGTTTAATGAGCCTGGCTATGCATTGTTGCATGACCAACATGTGAAATAATGAAACCACACACAAGAACGTGGATTGAAATATGAGCTATATTGAACTACCACTTATTTCAATCTTTCCCTGAGAGATGCAGGAGTAGCTGTAGCAAGTGATTTCGTCCACACTTTTCCTTAGATTTCACGGGATAAGAAATCTCAACCCCATAGAGCAGTGGTTCACAACCTGTGGGCCCCAGGTGTTTTGGCCTACAACTCCCAGAAATCCCAGCCAGTTTAGCAGCTGTTTGGATTTCTGGGAGTTGAAGGCCAAAACATCTGGGGACCCACAGGTTGAGAACCACTGCCATAGAGAATATCCAAAAGCTGGATTGCTCCTTAACAAGCCATCTCCTAGAAGACCAACCAAGTATTCAGATTCTGAACTTTAGTAATGTTGTAGTCCAGCCTCCATCTGAGCTGTCAGGTGAGCCTGAGGTTGGCCCCATTCAGTCTGTGATTGTCCCTGAACCTGCCTTGTCAGAGGTGCAGCCAGAGTTTGTCCCTCCACCTGCCTTGCCAGAGGACTCAGGGTTTGGGCCTGAGATGCAGCCAGAGTTTGTCCCAGTGGATTCTGGGACCAGAGACATAATGGTTGCAAGTGGCAGTTTGAACCGCATTCCTCAAAAGCAGTCAAGGTCGGATCTCCAGGTTTGGATGCTGGAACTGATAGGGTGGAAAGGAATAATAAGCTTGACAGGAGGAAAGTGATAACTCAGTTGAGAAAAGAAAAGGAGTGTGTTAGGAGGAGTAGACATTTGCTTTTGAAATGGAAAGGGGCCGTAATTTCCCATCAGAAGAGTTGCTTTCTCTGACACAGTCAGAGGTGGTAACATTGCCATTTCCAAGAGAGGAAGATCTTTGCTTCGTGTTCCTGTGTATTCTTGCAGCCTTGTATCTTGATTCAAGTTCCAGCCTTGCTTGTTCCTGTGTATCCAGTTGAATGTTCCAGTAATCTTGCAGTTTGGATTTCTGTTCCAGCCAATAATAATAATAATAATAATAATAATAATAATAATAATAATAATAATACTTTATTTATACCCCGCCACCATCTCCCCATGGGGACTCGGGGCGGCTCACAACGTTACAAAAGTAACAGTGCAAATACATTAAACAATATACACAGTTTAAAACACAAGAAGATGATAAAACTTAAGTTAAAACAAAGGTTTATACAACAGTAATAATACCAAACAACCACCAGTGCAAATCCATCAACTTCAAAGGTGGGGGGGGGACTATAGCAGCAATATAAGATAAAATCATTAGATTAAAATACCCCTATGAAAGGAACCTAATAACATTCAGAATAGAATTATAATGAGGCTGGTCATCCAATAGCTGTCTCTCCAAAGGCCAGCCCAAACATCCAGGTTTTCAATTGTTTCCTAAAGGATGGTAGGGAGGGTGCCAACCTAATTTCCCTAGGGAGGGAGTTCCAGAGCCGAGGGGCCACAGCCAAGAAGGCCCTCTCTCTCGTCCCCACAAGACATATCTGTGAGGAAGGCGGAAGTGAGAGGAGGGCCTCCCCTGAAGATCTCAGAGAGCGCTTAGTTTCATAGGGGACGATGCGGTCACAAAGATAGGCAGGTCCTGAACCGTTTAGAGCTTTATAGGTAATAACCTGCACCTTGAATTGGGCCCGGAATATTATCGGCAGCCAGTGGAGCTGCTTGAACAGGGGTGTTGACCTCTCCCTATAAGCAGCTCCAGTTAGTAACCTGGCAATTAGTTTGGATTGCATAGTTTGGGATTCCTGGGTGAAAGGGGATTGATTTGTGTGCATCATCCTTCTATTGAGTAATGTTGGAAAACCAGCCACCAACAGAGTGTCCAATATAGTGTCCAATATTTTTATTTGCTAATTCCTGCTTTCTATCCAGTCCTGTGTATTTTGTATGTCTTTTGTGTGAGAAGGTAGTAGAGCAGTGTCTTATTGATGGCCTGTTGGATGATTCCCATAAGGTAGTGGAGGAAATCCCCAAGAGACAGATTAACATTTATATGCACTGGAATTGATGGGATTTGTGTTTAATTACACATAAGCATGTATGTGGTAATTTCATTGGAATGAGAAGAAAGTTTCTATCAACTCAATTGAGTAAATGTTGTCAGTTTTCACAATTCAGCATTCAAAGAATGTTCTGCTCCTCTTTTCACTATTCTGATATAGGTGCACAGCATTCCAAAATGTCATCATGTTTCAATTGTACAGGTTTCCAGGATAAATAGAGTTGTGCTGAGACCAAAAAAGTTTCTGCAAATTGCAATGTGGCTTCTTGCTAGTGCTGTATGAACGGTCCAATTACAACCACAGTAGGGAAATAGCTAATATTCATTCCATCCCTACCATAATATAAACATGTAAGTTCCCCCTTCTTCATTTTTCACGTAATGTATACAAATATTCAGAAGTCCCTAATACATCTAAACAAATCGATATTTGTAGACATCTGTGTCCTGTTGAGTTTACTGTTCTCTATAAAATCTGGATTTGCAATGCTTAAGACTATAAAGAAAAACACTAAAGAATAATAAAAGAAAGCATCAACCACCAGTCTATTTTTAAGCAGTTCTTTGAATAAATTTAATGGGATTTTTATGATGAATCTCCACTGAAACTATATGTCATTTAATGATTATTTAGGGAATAAACAGCATTTTATTAACACTTCTATATACTTACTGTAGTAGTGAGAGCATGTTGAAAAATGGTTCGTTCTCTCTCATCCATTCAAAGTTCGGGTCCTTTATTACTATCGGAGTCTGAGAGACCCCACTTTTTATGCAGACCATAATGCCGCTATCTACAATTGCAGCAATAAAACTGCTGAAAACCTGAATTTGATGGCACAGTATCTATGCAAAAAGGTTTATCTTCCTCTTGGGTCAAAAAGACCTGAACATAGAAGCTCAGCAGCATAAGAACTGTACATTCTAACAACTGAAAGATGGAATTCATTTTGAAAGAAATCCACCAGGAAAGTTTGAAGTTGCAACAAGTGAACAAGCAAATTTAATCTTCCTCAGAACTTTGGCATTTCTTGGGGGAAAAAAGTTCAAGCCCAACTAGGCAGTGGGTAAAAACACACTAAATGATCAACCATTAAGCCTACTTCTACTCTCTGAGGGAACAGAGAAAAAGTCTGCACCTTCCTCACTGTGACAACTCTATGGATATGTAAGCAGCATGAGCATGTCACACCACGATCTTCCTTTCACCAAGCTGAACATGCTCAGCTCCTTCAACCTTTCCTCATATGTGTTTTTTTTTTATCCACACTTCTTATTCTCATTGCCTTGGCATACCTCTAGCCTTTTGGCATTCCTCAAGGTTTTCCCCCCAGAAAGTAGTTCTGTATGTCAGCAGATTTCTTTAATACTTTAGGATGCTATCCATCTGGCTCTGTAGATATAAAGTCATTTATATTATATGTCTTTCGGGCTGTGTGGCCATGTTCCAGAAGTATTCTCTCCTGACTTTTTGCCCACATCTATGGCAGGAATCCTCAGAGGCTATGAGGCATGGATAAACTGGGCAAGGAAGGAAAGAATATATATCTGTGTAGAGTCCAGGGTGTGACAAGAGTCCTCTGTCAGTTGGAAGCCAGCGTTAATGTTTCAGTTAATCACCCTAATTAGCATTGGAAAGGTTTGTCTCTTGCCAGGGGGGCATCCTTTGTTAAGAGTCATTAGCCGTCCTTGGGGCTGCTCTGCCCTCAGAGTGTTGCTTCCCATCTACTGTTTTGATTTTTGAGTTTTTTAATACTGGTAGCCAGATTTTGTTCATTTTCATGGTTTCCTCCTTTCTGTTGAAGTTGTCCGCATGCTTGTGGATTTCAATGGCTTCTCTGTGTAGTCTGACATGATAGTTGTTGGAGTGGTCAAGCATTTCTGTGTTCTCAAATAATATACTGTGTCCAGGTTGGTTCATCAAGTGCTCTGCTATGGCTGATTTCTCCGGTTGAATTAGTCTGCAGTGCCTTTCATGTTTTTGACAGCTGCATGGTATCCGGTAGACTCCTGCAGAGGAGAGAGGATCCCTCTTGTCTTTCGCTGACTGTAGCATTTGTTGGATTTTCTTTGTGGGTCTGTAGATAGTTTGTAGGTTGTGCTTCTTCATCAGTTTGCCTATGCGGTCAGTGGTTCCCTTGACCAGAACTAGAAATGGCAGTTTTCCTTCCTTTTCTTTTTCCATGGTGAATTGGATGTTTGGGTGGATGTTGTTAAGGTGGTCCAGGAACTTGCAGAGGAAAGGTGTTCTTACCATACATCAAGGAAACCAAGGACTTATCTAGCTGAAAATTCCTAAGACCCTTCCCTAAATTACATTTCCAAGAATTCTTTAGTAGGCAACCACATGATAGTTCACTTTGAAATGCTAATATAATATTAGTGAGGGAAAGGTTATTGATTATTGGTTATTGGTTGTTGTTGAGTTTATGCTTTTATGATATTTTATATGTTTTATGTATTAGTTCATCGTAATTTAAGTGTATTCTATATTATTGTATTTTATTGTTATATTACTGGGCTTGGTCCCATGTAAGCTGCCCCAAGTGTCTTTGGGGAGACTTTTTTTTTGGGGGGGGGTTATATGAATAAAGTTGTTGTTGTTGTTGTTGTTGTTGTTGTTGTTGTTGTTGTTTTCTGACTAGGCACTTGTCCCTTGTCCATGGCAGGACTGAAGAAACATAACTTCACTCTGAACTTATATTCTAGGTTTTTTTTTCTCCTATTCCATTAATTTGTGATCCAAAATTTCTTTTTATAAATGACTCTTCAAAGTAACTCACGTTTGTAGAAATGCTTTTGAATCACTTTTCTTCTGTAGATTCAGGTGCCTTCCCTCTCCCATTCACTTCCAACTGGTCATAGTTTCATACTGATGAAAGTGTTCAAATGAAGACAAGGATGGAAAGAGGAGACATCTGAATGGTTTGCTACCATTTGAGCAGCATAAGTCAAGATACATTCAGATAGGAAACTCAGCTGAGACCTGAACATCTAAGACAGGATGGATGAAAGGCACTTCCAAATGTAGTTGGATAGCAAATCCCATCAATTCTTGCTAACATAGCCAATTGTGAATAATACTGAAATTTGTAATCTAGAAATATCTGAAGTGTTGCATTTAGTTCACCCTCAATTGAATGGATACTCAGGAATTGGAACTCTTGGAACCCTTGGAACCCTCAATTTTGGGCTGAAGAGGACATCTTTGGCATCCTCTCTAGGTTTTAAAGCTTGGGAGCTCCTTAGGATTTCCCCCCTTGGGGCTGGACTAGGGGGCTCCCATTTTCTCTTGTAGAGTTCTGGGGCTTGGGAGTGAGTGCCCCTGGAATGGCCGTCCAGTAATGAACGTTCGAGCCAGCAAGACATCAAGTGAGCTGCCCCAGGCTCAGGTTAGTGAGGAGGTGGTCACTGGGTGATACTTGTCCCTCTGCCATGACCCATGTTTTTTGCTCCCCAGGACTCCAGTTTAAATCGGTCAGTAAATGGTCCTTTGTTCCATATTTTGGTGTCCGGTCTATTATTTCGCAGTGGTACTTCAGTTGCTAATATATCCAATTGTGAATAATGTTGGAATTTGTAATCTAGAAATATCTGAATGGTTGCATTTTGTTCACCCTCAATTGATTGGATACATGTACAAACTGAAGTAAGTTTATCACCATCTCCAAATCTGAACTTTCTCAGTTCCTAAGAATCCAATGAATTAGAAAATACCAAAGTTGGATTCAATACATAAAATCTCATATTGGATACTATTTACCTGTAAGTGTAAGAAATTTGCCTGGAATTTGGGAAGGTCAGCCAATAGTACTCAAAATGGATGAATCACTTGGAAATCTGTTCATGACAGCATATTCTATTATTCAAATATAGGATGCCTTCAGTTTATATGAGAAATGAAAGTTCAAAGTGTTCTTAAGTTCATAGTGACTGCTTAACAAGTCTCAAGTGATAAGTTTGTTTTAAGTTCTTGCACGACAACAGACTTGCTGAAGAGATATGGCTGAAGTCAGTTTAAAATATTGGTGCCTGGTTGAGGCTAAGTGACAAGAAGAGGCATGGGTAACAGTGATTCAGTATAATCCAGGGAGCGAACGTTATAAGTGAGCACTCTTCCCCTATATTGTGTGATATTAAAATGTGGCATTGATCCATAAAGAGAGTTGCATGGCTCTCTTGGTATATAGCTTTACTGTCACATAAGAAAAAAAATTGTTGGTTTTACAGTGTAAACAATGCAGACAATTTCATTTCAAGTGACCCAGGGCTATGACTGCTGCCTCGAACTTGCTTACTTTTGTCACTTATAATTCTTCCTCTCAAAAAATAAAGTATTGTTTTATGCCTTAACCCATTGATGTATGCTTGCTTGAATTACTTCTATATCCCATTCTACAGACTCAGGAATGACAAACAAACTTACAAGCACAGCTTCCCTATAGTTCCATCCCCATACACAAAATATTTTAATGTTGCAATGTTACAGGCTCCTTAACTCTTGCTTTATGTAACTTTGGTTTGTCCTCATGTAGAGATATTTGAAAACATCCTTCAAAGATAGTAAATGCGATAGATGTAGTTTAGTGAGGAGGAATATTGTGTATAAGTTAATATACTTCAGCCAGAGAAGAGCAGGAAATCAATTTCAATAAATGGTGGGCTTATGAATGATGTGCTGCTTATTGTCCCTGCCTTATGTTGAGAAGAGAGGAGAAAGTTTATTCATTGTTCTTGTAATTTAAGTATGATTTGTGCTATTAAAATCTGTATATCCATCTAACTATCTCTTTACCTATATATTTAAAAATCCTTCAGGAATTTAGCTCATCTAACATTCATTCATTCATTCATTAATTTTATTTTATTTTATCCCATTTCTCCCTCAGAACCAAAGCACAAGGTAGTTTATCATCTAAAACAAATAGGGATAATTCAATTATAATTAAACTATCAATACTATAAAAATTACAATGAGAAGTTTTATTATCCTTTGTTTTGTTTTTTGTAAGTCCCCAAAGTCACATTATTACAGCAAGGCATTTGCCTGCAGATAGAAGGACAGCAATCTGGTTACAGTTCTTTGTGCCAGCTAAAATTTCAGAACAACCTTCAAAGGCAGCCTCACAAAAAATAGAGTGCATACTCCCAACATGGCTCAACTTTATCATTTTATAGATAAAGATAGATCATCCCAAGTGGATATAGGATGTGTAGGCCTATGGTTCTAACATCACCACCTTTCGTCTCTTGCTTATTTTAAAATATTTTTGCATGATGAAGAAGCAAGTGAAGCTTTCAAAATTTGCAGGGTTTATTGTGTGTGTTTTGCCTCCTCT
This sequence comes from Anolis carolinensis, assembly GCF_035594765.1. Taxonomy (NCBI): domain Eukaryota; kingdom Metazoa; phylum Chordata; class Lepidosauria; order Squamata; family Anolidae; genus Anolis; species Anolis carolinensis. The sequence continues at coordinate 105,588,948 of NC_085844.1, forward strand.
TTTCCCTGTTTCCTTTTTTATTGCCCTGTTGTCCCGGCCAATGTCATTCCAAGCAATGACCAGCCAGCAGGACCCATCTCACACAAGGAAATTGCTATGACATGGAGAACAGATGGAGGTGGCAAGTGGTATCCCATGTCCAGAACCACCCAAATCCAGGAAAAATGGGATGGCAGTGTAAATAATTGTGACTGGTTCCATTTTGGAATTGACCCAATTTTTTGCATGGACTCTCAATCAAGGTTTGCTCCAAAATCTAGACTAGAATTCAGAATATCTTTTGGTTTTGTGTAATGCAGGTCAAGTTCACGTTAAGGTGGCATTGCCCTGCATTACCGCAGATCAATTCCATGTGCTCTTTGGATTCCATGAAGTTGATCCAGGGCCCCTTCATGGTAAGTCATCAATGCCCTCATTTATGACTTCATTGCATGGACATAATTGCCCATCCTATGACAGTTTCACCTCACTTCAGGGACGGAGCCTGTCGGATCCCATCTGATGATGTAGATCTATTTCCAGCAAGGCTCCATTCTTGAAGTGATATGTATGTCATAAGAGGCAGCAACAAGACTATGGGAGGGTCACCATGTTCTCATTGAAAGGGGGAGAAGCTGGGCAGCAATGAGGTATGGAGTGATTAGTGTGATGTGGGGTGATGGGTTCCTCATGCTTCACACTAGATTCATCATAATCCATGTTGAGTCCCACTGCTATCATCCAAAATGTTGACCTCAATGTGATGAGGTTCTTAGTCTTCAAGTTGCAACAAGGTTGCTTTGCACATTGATATTTCAGACAAGCATCGCTACATCTTTGAATTCTCCTCACATGTATTAAAATCAGTGGTCACAAATACCCACCTCTGGGCTTAGACAATCTAAGGCAACTGTCTCAGGAAGCAGGTGTTGGAGGAAGCCATCCTGTCCCTGCTCAATGAGACTGTTGGATTTGGGAGACAAAGCTATGCTATTCCCAATTTTGCAGAAATATCTAACAGCTATTCTGTTCAACCTCAACATGTGACATAATGTGGGATAATTCAGGTACAAAAATGTGAAAGCTACCATTAGCTGTGCACATTATTTCCAAATTACAATAGAGTACCATGGAAAATTGCAGCCCAGATTAAGTTTTTTCCTCCTCACTATACTTTTTTTTTTAAACTTACTTTTGCTCTGATGCCATGATGCTGTATGTTTTCCTTCTTGGCTATTATCAGCCAAGGATGTGAAGTAAAGATGGGACATATATACATTGTTAATATCAATAAATAAGATACACATCATAGAAGTGAAAATGTTTAACAGACCTATAGACACAAAGAATTTATTTCAAATGTTTTTTTATGTTTTAAAATGTCTTTTTTTCCAAATACAAATCAATGTTAAAGGACAGAAGGATTATAGTCCAGCTTCACCCACTTTTGAGTAGAATAGAAAATATGTTCACCTCCAAGGTCAGATATTTATCTCATGCAGACTTAATAAAGACCTACGAGTGGAAATTTGATAAAGACTAATGAGTGGTATTCTGTAGTGATTGTTGCTATGCGTACAATGCAGTCATTTTATTTGTAATGGTTTATTTATTCTATTTAAACACTGTCTCCAATGCAATATATCAAAATGTATTCCTGAGACTTTTTTGTTTTGCTGTTAGTGCAGACTTGCATTTCATGTAGTGTCCAGTTCTATTACTATTAGTACCCTAGTTCTAAATATTTACTCAGAAGATATGAATAAGCATTCATAAGGGCACTACACAGATATAAAAAGATTTACTTTGAAATATGTTTAGGACAGCAATTATAAATGTGATGAAGTGACAAGTCAAATAATGTATCCCTTACCATGCTTGAAAGAACCCTACCTGTCAGGAAAAGCTCAGGATCTCCATAGATTTATGAAATCATGCTATATTATATAAAAAATGTACATGCTGCAGTTTCCTTCATATTTTTTTCTTGACCAGGAGATTTATGCTCATCTGACATATCCAGAAATCTCATCCCCTTGATAATGTATTTCTCCCTCTGGCTTCTTGCAGAGATGAAAGAGTTCAGCTTCATATTATTGCATAAAAACTACTCGCATCATCTAATTCCAAACAGATGTAAAGGTTTTTGTTTTTTTTTTGGCTGGTTAGTTCATTTGATGGTCTACTTTTGTTGCAGTGATTTCTATCATGTAAGAAAATACCAATATGATGCCACAGTGGGTTCAGGAAGTGTTTGTATTTATAGTGCCATTACTACGTATATTTTATCACTGATAACCATCATCCTGTCATTGTTTGTTAGAGGACAATCAATGATTAATGAAATTGAGAATGCCTTATATATTATGACCCACATTATGAGTTCAGAGACTCCCTTTGTGTGTGTATCACAATGACAAAAGAAAGCAGAACATCAAAGAATTTGAGTACAGAAGGGATCAAAAAAAGAAGAATCACACTTCCTTCCCCTTTATTGACATTTGCTTTGTTAGTCACCACAAGCATAGTGCCAGGAAATTATGAGCTCTTGTGCTTGATATGATGGTCATGTTCATAACATCATTCTGTAGTATCATCATCTTGCCTTGCTTTTATTTATTTTTACTATCTATGTTTGTGTAATACATATTTATGATATGGATTTTGCTGTCTCTTTTTCACACAGCTTTCAAGACTGCTTAGAAAATGTGGAAAACAAGAGAGAACAAATGCATATAATGTTGTGTGAAATCATAGCAGATGCTCACTTGAAATCCTGTAAACATTTCTATTTACCAAACACTTATTTAAGGAAAGAGGGGATTGTAGTGGATGCCCCACAGCAAAAATTAGACAAAAATCACCCTCAAATTATAAAGTGAACTAATTGAATGTGTTGTGCTTTCGTTTACAAAAGGAAATTTGACCATTACAACTGCAACAAAGCTCCAGATATTCTGTACGGCTAGCCAAGGAGTCCATTGTTATTTTTGTATATTGCTACAAGCATACCTCAGTTAATTAAGCAATTTTTTATCTGGACATTGCCTATTTAATAGAAAATTCAGTATTAGTGGCAGAATTAACATGGAAATAACAGGGATAGTCTCTTATCTTGCTAAAAGGGTTAGCTTGTCAACACAACAAACATTTTTTTTCTTAATAACACCACATCAAATAATTTTTGCATAAGTGGACAAAGACATTTTCAGCCATCTTGAGAAACTGCTTCAAAAATTATTCCAGTGATCCCCCCCCTTTCACCAGCTTTTGGTTCTGTTATAATTTCCATTTTGTTGAACAAATTTATAGACCTATAATTTTTTAATGTGATGGAAATTGCAGATGATGCAGGTTTTTCTGATTTTCCCCTTTCTCTCTCTTTTGTTCACATATGCTGGGATTAGCTGCTGTTTAACTTGTCAGTGGTTGGTTGGCACACATAGCTGAACTGGAATTGACTAGAGTTGAATCCTGCTCTTTTGCTGCTTAAACTATATTACATGGTCAAGAGACACACTAGGGGCCTCCGGTGGCCTAGGGGATAAATGCCTTGTGACTTGAAGGTTGGGTTGCTGACCTGAAAGCTGCCGGGTTCAAATCCCACCCAGGGAGAGCGCAGATGAGCTCCCTCTATCAGCTCCAGCTCTATGCGGGGACATGAGAGAAGCCTCCCACAAGGATGGTAAAACATCAAAACATCCGGGCGTCCCCTGGGCAACGTCCTTGCAGACGACCAATTCTCTCACTCCAGAAGCAATTCAAGTTGCTCCTGACACGAAAAAAAAGAGAGAGAGAGTCACTATTGCAATTCCATGAATCTGAATTTCTCCAGATTTCCATTCTTCCAATGCTATTGGTTGTAAAAAAACATTCTAGATATATCGATCATGAGGAGGAAATGGGGCTGGGTGGGTGAAAACAAAACTTGATTTAAAATATCTTTTTGTCAGAGGCTTTATTAACCAAGATATTAATGTACTTCTTTATATCTGCACTGTAGTATAAATGCTCTGTGATACCATTTAAACTGCTATAGCCCAATGCTATCTATCTATCTATCTATCTATCTATCTATCTATCTATCTATCTATCTATTTATTTAAAACATTTATATTACACTCTTCTCACCCCGAAGGAGACTCAGGATAGAACACAACATATATACAGCAAATATTCAATACCAGAACATAAAAAAAACCATAAATATACATAAACACTAAAATCAGTTATCTTCACATTAAAACCATTATTTAAAACCATCACAACCATTACTGTATCCGGTAAGCAAGGGGAAATTTCCTATTGCTACCATTATTGCACTGCTATGGTATCATGAAGGTTATAGCTTTACAATGCCTTTAGATTGAGTTATTAGTACTGCATCAAAGAGATTTGATATTTCAGTAGACTACAACTCCCATGATTCCATAGCATTGAGCCATAGCAGTAAAACTGATGTTAAACAGCATTTTAAACAGGTGTTGGAGGAAAATTCTGAGAGTGCCTTGGACTGCAAGAAGATCCAACCAGTCCATACTCCAGGAAATAATGCCCAACTGCAAACTAGAGGGAAGGATATTAGAGGCAAAAATGAAGTACTTTGGCCATATAATGAGGAGACAGGAAAGCTTGGAGAAGATAATGATGCTGGGGAAAATGGAAGAAAAAAGGAAGAGAGGCTAACCAAGGGCAAGATGGATGGATGGTATCCATGAATTGACTAACTTGACCTGGGGGTGGTGACAACCAACAGGGAGCTCTGGCATGGGCTGGTCCACGAGGTCACAAAGAGTCAAAAATGACTTAATGAATAAACAACAACAACAAACAGTGTAGATACACTTATATAGACTATTACAGGCTTTTAAACAGAGGCTGGATAGCCACCTGTCTGGGGCTCTTTGTCTGGGGCTCTTTCGGTCTGCAAGTTCAGCAGCTCAGTGCTTTAATGCACTTTGCCACCGGGGCTCCTCATATATTGTTTTAGGTATTCTTAAATGTATGGGGATTTAGTCTGACAAATTAGAAGTATTCCAGTGTCTTTTTTAAACAAATGCAACAATCAAAGTAACTTTTTTTTTACTTTTTAAAAAACTAAGCAATATGCATCTTGCCACTGTAATCAATAGGCTTGAGCATTATTTCAGATTAGATCAGAACTTGGATCTGATTCATTAAATTTGGACATATGAAGGTGAGTTCTGAGACATGCAGGAAAGGTGAGGGAGGAATTTAGAATTTGAATCACTTACTCATTTTTTCCCCGGAAATGTTCTGTAACATTTAGATGTCTCCCAAGGTCAGATGCATTTTTACTATAACCATTAAGCAACTTTGCTAAAGCCAAGGGAACTTAAAGTGCTTTTAAAATTTCATTACTTTTGGCCACATTTTCATTGCTGCCGCCAGAAGGAAAGTGGTGTACATGACTAATCACAGTCATCTTAACTGTAGTTTGGGAAGGCCAGGCCCCCAATGGTAGAGATTACAAAAGGCCCTGCCATAAACTTCATTTCCCAGAATGCAAAGCTGCTCAGTAGCCAAATGATGGCTGAAGGACTCACATAGCTGTCTGTAGCAGTCGCCGTTTATAAGGTAGTCTAAATATAAAATAAACTGATTGAATCCGCAAAGAGGTCTAAAGTAAACAACTAGCATTTTGCAAAGCCAAGAGAACATAAACTGCTTTAGAAAACCAATGCTTTGACTTGGCCTGATTGCCATGAGGAAGGCATTGTGGGGGGCAACTTTTGGATAATTGATTGATTTGCTCTAAGCCAATCTCTGTGCTGGGCTGTAAAAAAAACAATGACCTATATGGATGTGTCTTGAGGGTCCCCTCCAACTCAATAGAAGAAGCAAATGGATGTCAGGAGAGTTCCTTCTGCCCAGAAGAAGGGGTTTCAGTCTCTATGTCTCTTGATAGTCTGTTCCTAGTTTATAAATGTCATTTCCTAATTGGTTCTGTCATAAAAACATGGCAAAAGTTTATTACACTGAAAAAACTTTGTCTTTGCACAAGGGACATCGTCCAATAGATAGCTCATTTTGCTTTGTTGAGTCTCCACCAATTTAACATAATTTCTGCCACAAAACAAAGTTTCTGGAGTAGAACAACTACTTTTGAAGTAAATACTGTACAATAAAATAGAAAATAGTACTTTCAAGCCAGAAACAGTTTTTTATTATTAAAAATGTTTTAATAAAAATTGAAAATTTGCAAAAAATCCATGGATACATCAAATATTCTGAAATTTGGTGAGCCGATAGTGGTAAATGGGTTCTACCACTGTAGCACGTTTAGTCAGGATATCTAAAAAATTAGGGAGAAAGAAGCCCCTGAAGTTTCCCCACTGCCAGTGATGTTTTCCCTATTGCACATGTGAGATCGCCATTAACAGAGTACTTATGAAGGTTCATAAGTTTCATTAGAGTTCTGAAAATTTTGCCCCAAAATTTCAGAAAAAACATCAGAAATGAAGCGCCAGCACTCCTACTTTTGAACACTGTTTAGAAAAATTTATTTATGGATTGCACATGCCTAATAACCAATACTACTACTACTACTACTACTACTACTACTACTACTACTAATAATAATAATAATAATAATAATAATAATAATAATAATAATAATAATGTTATTTAGTGCCTGCCACTCCTTATGGCTGAAAACAGGGCACAACATAGTTAAAATATATCATATACAACTAAAATATGTGCAATAAAAAGCACATATAAAAACAGATTTCTATATAATACAGTTATTAAAACACTTGGAACAAAAATTAAAACAATTAACATAGCTCATTATTTTTAGAACTGAGATATAGCAATGTCATAAACCTTTACTAGGCCATTCTACTGAAAGCACTGCTCTCATTCACAGCTAATTTCTCATCTTGAAGTGGGTCAACGTGGACCATTGCCCTTTTATCATATTTAACAAGTGATTGGTGTATATATTTTATATAGTATTAAAAGTTGCAGGTGTTATTTTTTTCTTAAAGCCTACATGACAATGCAGCAAAAATAATGAAGGCTTCAGTTGTGTCATGTGACAGAAGGTATACATGAGTTCATGACTGACTTTCCTTTAGGGAAGAGACTTTCATCCCAAGTCTCTTGAAGTTCAGTCTTCATACAGAGAGACAAAGAAGCAAACAGACAAGGAGCCTATCAGGGCTTGCATTATAAAAACCACAATTTTCTCAGAGGGTGGCATGTAAAAGAAGTCATCCCAAACAAACTATATTTGTTTCCTGACAGAGCCACTGCTTGACAAGTGTCACCAGCTTATTCTGGGCTTTTGGCCCTCCGGGGCGGCAATCCTCTGCTTTTATAGAGAAATGTACCTTCTCCACATGAAAGACATGTCACTTGTGGTTCTCTGAAAAGTCCATTTTACAAAGAGAGGAGTGTGCAATTTCTGATTAAGGAATGCAGGTTTTTATACACATGAATTAATGTTACCTTTAAAGCATAATACACTCATATCAAGCATTCTTTTATTCAAGTATACCCTACATTGTGATATGACATTAACTGAAATGTTTTATTTACAATGTCTTTGAACTTTTTCCAATGGGCATCCCTCAATCCATGCTTGGTGAATATTTTACATTTCATAATCTGCATGTTAGCAGATGCACTTGATGAAATATAGATATATGAAAGGCATGCACAGAAAATTGCACATATTTGAAATGCACACCAATGCACAGCACAGGCAGGTTTTAGTTGAAGCAAAAATGCTAGTTTTTCAATAGCATACATGAACATTTCCAATTTGACAATACTCAGCACTCAGAAGAAGACCTACAAGCCACTCTAAACACCTTCGCAGAAGCATACGAGAAGCTCAGCCTCTCATTGAACATCGAGAAAACCAAAGTGCTCTTCCAACAGGCACCAGCTAATCCCTCTGCAATGCCAGGAATACACCTTAATGGTGTCACATTAGAAAACGTTGACCATTTCCGCTACCTTGGCAGCCACCTCTCCACAAAAGTCAACATTGACACTGAAATACAACACCGCCTGAGCTCTGTGAGTGCAGCATTTTTCAGAATGAAGCAGAGTGTTTAATGATCGGAACATCCATAGAGATACCAAGGTGCTTGTTTACAAAGCCATTGTCCTCCCAACCCTGCTCTACGCCTGTGAAACGTGAATGGTCTACAGACGTCTGCAAATCTCTTGGGAAGACAGGCGGACAAATGTCAGCGTGCTTGAGGAAGCAAAGACCACCAGCATTGAAGCGATGCTCCTATGCCATCAACTCTGCTGGACTGGCCATGTTGTCCGAATGCCCAATCACCGTCTCCCAAAGCAGCTACTCTACTCCGAACTCAAGAATGGGAAATGTAATGTTGGTGGGCAGGAAAAGATATTTAAAGATGGGCTTAAAGCCAACCTTAAAAATTGTGGCATAGACCCTGACAACTGGGAAGCCCTGGCCCTTGAGCACTCTAATTGGAGGTCAGCTGTGACCAGCAGTGCTGTGGAGTTTGAAGAGGCATGAATGGAGGGCTTAAGGGAGAGATGTGCAAAGAGGAAGGCCCGTCAAGCCAACCCTGACCGGGACCGCCTTCCACCTGGAAACCGATGTCCTCACTGCAGGAGAACATGCAGATCAAGAATAGGTCTCTTCAGCCACCTAAGAACCCACCCCCCAAGACACCAGAGATGGAAGACAATCCTCCTAGAACTACGAGGGATCGCCTAAGTAAGTAAGTAGGTGTGGTGCCTAATGATCTCATCACAAAGACCAGGCAAAGTATCCCCCTTTGCCTGGCTTTGCCACTGGACAGAAGGGGCAGCAGGGTGAATCTGCGTGCCACTCCCTCGTGATGACACATTCCACATCACACGTGGGAAATGTCACCATCCTGACGAGAACTCGTGCTTTCTCCATTAGAGCCAGCACAACACAGGCAGGCTCCCAATGATGCTTTCACCCAAATTGGGGCAGGGCCTCTGATGGAAGTCAGCCAACATTGTGTGATGAGTGGTGTGGGGCTCCATTCCCAAGACAGGGTGGGAGTATCCTAGGATGCTAAAATTGTTCCATCTGATGAGTCTTTAAGAAAATCTTGGGTTATTCACAATTTGTCCTATCCCAGGAGGGAGTCAGTTCATGATACTATTTCATCTCTTGCCAGCAACTGGGCTTCATATTTGATGGTGTGTTTAACATGGGGCAGGCCATTCCTATGGGGTGGTCAGTATTATGTGCAGCTTTTGAGAGGTTAAGAATTTTTTTAGAGTGTGCAATCAAGTTGAAGACTGATCCTAAAGGTGTGGTGCATTATTTAGATGGCATACTGTTGATTTCAAAGTTGTGTCCTTAACCTCACTGGTGGCTAGAACATGCAAAAACTGAGAATTTGTTAAATGGAAGAGAAAACAGGGGGTCCTTCCCATCATTCTGCATACAATAAAATGGAATACAACATATAAGAAAAAAAAACCCTACAAGTTACAAAAACTCCATATAAATCTACCAAAAATCATATAAAATAAAAGTAAATAGAAAATAATATAAAACTTACCACATTACCTACATACACATGTAATTATACAAATGCTACAATTAAGGTAAAGGTTTTCCCCTGACATTAAGTCCAGTCTTGACCAACAAAACAAACACCAAACAACAAACAAAGGTGTTGACTCTTTCCTATGCTATTCAAAACTAATAATATTTTTAGTTGGAATTACACTTAAAAATGTACCTGTTCAGACTTACAAACAAATTCAACTTAAGAACAAACCTCCAGAATTTATCTTGTTTATAACTTGGGGACTGCCTGCATATAATAGTATTACAACTGTTGTTATGTATTGAAGAATTCTTCCATAGCTCCTTTCTATATCATCATCCATCAGTCCCAAATTAAAATGTTCAGATCCTAATTGGATATTTCTTTATCTTTATTTTATTTTATTTTATTATTTGCATCAAGCTATGTATTTATTTGGATCAAATAGTTTTTATTCTTTCCACAAGTCCATTACATATGATACAAAGACCCTTCTTGTTTATCACATTTCCAACATATATATATAAAAATACAACTTAGATATTTCTGGTGTCATGTGTCAATGGTACACCATTTTATAAAGATTATTTTAAGGTCATAAAAGGTAAAGGTAAAGGTTTCCCCTGACGTTAAGTCCAGTCATGTCTGACTCTGGGGGTTGGTGCTCATCTCCATTTCTAAGCTGAAGAGCCGGCGTTGTCCATAGACACCTCCAAGGTCATGTGGCTGGCATGACTGTATAGAGCGCTGTTACCTTCCCACCGGAGCGGTGCCTATTGATCTACTCACATTTACATGTTTTCGAACTGCTAGGTTGGCAGGAGCTGGAGCAACAGCAGGCGCTCACTCCGCTCCTGAGATTTGAACCTGGGACCTTTTGGTCTGCAAGTTCAGCAGCTCAGCACTTTAACACACTTTGCCACCAGTGTGAATCTTTTACCGATTCTCCAGTTTCATGTTATATTCAAAATTTCTAGTCTGTTTTCTCATTTAATTCTTTACTTTTTCAACTTCCATCTTAAATTTGAACAAAACCATACATATTTAACCAATACAAAGATTAGTTGGGCTGCTATGTGAACAAGAAAGTATTATGCCCATAAAGGAGGGTTAAAGCAACATATATTAAGCTTGCACTATTGTAACTCATTAGCAGGATGCCAGTCAGTGTTTTTTTATCCATGTATAGGAAGCATTTATTTTCTTTTTATAATTATAAGCATTTAAAATGTACAGTGTATTCAAGATTTTCACCTTTCTTCCTAGGATGGCTACTATGTTGTCCTCCTCCACCGTGGAAGGACTAGAAGGGGACCCTTAAGAGATCATAATTTATTAATATGCCATAGCGGTAGCATCTCAAACATATTATTCCTGTATGCTTAATTTAAGTTATTAACATGCCATAGCAGTAGCATCTGAAACATATCATTCCTGTATGCTTCTGAATTTTTAGATGACAGCATTGACTAGAATGAATAGAGATACCCCCCCTCTCTCTCACACACACTCCTCTTGTCTTCCCACTGTGTGTGTGTGTGTGTGTGTCAGAACAATTTACACATCTTATTTCAGATGAAACAGATGAAAAAAAAACCTCTGGCATATTTTCTGTCTTTATCTCCAGTACCTAACAGCTTTTCTATTACTGGAATTGTTAGACGCAGGAACTCAGACACACACTCCACCAGTTTCTCTCATTATCCTTTGGGGAATATTCTTACATGCTACAAAAGAAGCAGAATCCAAGATTATTTATTTCTCATGTCAGAAGCGAGATGAGGGTACAAGTTGTAATGGATTTTCAAACATAGAGATTTATTTAGAAAAAAAACTTGCAATTAATACTAAATGTCTTTTGCTCAGTAGCTGGCCACTTGTAGTGCCTCTGGTGTTGCTGTTAGAAGGTCCTCCATTGTGCATATAGCAGGGCTCAGAATGCATTGCAGTAGGTGGTCTGTGGTTTGCTCTTCTCCATAGTTGTATGCTGTGGACTCCACTTTGTAGCCCCATATCTTAAAGTTGGCTATGCATTTCGTGGTGCCAGAGCGCAGTCTGTTCAGTGCCTTCCAAGTTGCCCAGTCTTCTGTGTGCTCAGGAGGGAGTCTCTCCTCTGGTGTCAGCCACTGATTAAGGTTCCAGGTTTTAGCTTGGACACTTTTGGACTCTCACTTGCTGAGGTGTTCCCGGGAATATCTCTGTAGATCTTAGAAAGCTGTTTTTGTGATGTAAATAAATAAATAAATAGTAAAGCAGTGCTTCTTGTAAGACAGAGCACGGTCCAGGGTAACTCCCAAGTATTTTGATGTGCTGCAATGCTCCAGTGGGATTCCTTCCCAGGTAATCCTCAGAGCTTGAGATGCTTGTCTGTTCTTAAGGTGGAAAGCATACATCTGTGTTTTAGATGGATTAGGGATCAGCAGTAAGAGCACCTAAAGCTTCGGAGAGCTTCTGTTCAACCATTTCAAAGCTCTCTGCTTGGGCGGTGATGGCGGTCATCATCATAGATGAAACTCTCTGTCCCTTCTGTCAGTGGCTGGTCATTTATGTAAATGTTAAACATTGATGGAGCAAGCACGCTCCCCTGAGGGGGGCCATTTTTTGTTTTCGCCATCTGCTTCTCTGACCCTGGAATTCCACAAAAAAAGCTCCTGTGTTGTAGCAGATTTCCTATGAAGTGGGTGAGGTGGTAGTCCTTTGTGATATTATAGATTTATCTCAGGAGAAGGTGAAGATTTACAGTGTCATAAGCTGATGACAGGTCTATGAAGACAGCTCCTGTAATCTGCTGCCTTTCAAACCCATCTTCTATGTGTTGAGTCAGATTCAACACTTGTGATGTGCAGTTTTTGCCTTTTCTGAAGCCAGCTTGTTCCAGAATCAAACATGGGTCCATTTTTTAAATAATTCTATTCAAAATAGGTCTCTCCAGAACTTTGTAAAGATGGCACAACAAGGAGATTGGTCTATAGCTTTTGGGGTCATTACGGTCTTTACCTAGTTTCAAGATGGCTATGACTCTTACTTTCTGCCAGATTTTGGGAATCTGACAGGATGCAATGCAGTTGTTCATCATCTTCAGCAGCCAGCACCTTTCTTTTGGGACAAGGTTCTTAATTTTTTCCATCCTAGATCGTCCAGGCCAGCTGCTTTGCCATTTTTACATTTATTGAGGGCCATGTCCAATTCAGTTGATGTAAAAGGTTCATGAAGGTGGTTGTTCACATTAACTGGTTGTTTGACTATTGGTTTCCTTCCCACTTTGGTGGAGAGTTTGGGTTTCCCATTCCCATGATGCGCTATCTGATCTGCCTTTATGTTGGCCTGGATGTTAGTTTGTGAGATATCATTGCTCATTCGTCATTGCTCATAATCCAAGATATATTTGTGGATTGCATAGGTTTTTCAATAAATATATTAAGCACATTTAAAGTGAGTAGGGGTAAAAAGTTCAATATCTGAATGAAGGAAGCAGTAAGTCAGAGCGATTATTATGTTTGGGAGCTAGGAGCGTATGCTTGTTAAATACTTTGTTGCAGGTATCACTTCTTAATCCTTTAAACCATCATTTAAAGGCTAGCAAGTTTGCCCTAGGGGCCACAATAACAAAATTTCTATAGTATTCTCATTTAGCCAAGATACATAATATTCAGGGATAGGTTTACAAAGGTTCCTGTTTATTAACCATCTGGGGAAACATTGTATTGTTTATGTCCTCTTGTATTCAACCGGAATAATTCTAAAAGTTGTATGCATAGAACTGAACCCTAACCATAAATATAAACTGGTTTATCTCTGTAGGAGGTAGACATCTGTATTTTCTTTGCTTTGTGGGTCATTTAGAATCAAAGTATAAATTAGGATTACTAAACGAAGATTGGTGATTTTGTTGCCAGTGGAGTGATAAATCTGCTTTACAGTTTATTCTGAACTGTAAAAGAGAGCTATTCATGGTGCTGAGCCTAGTTTGGAGAATTCAGCATCTTTGATAGTTCTTGCAAAGTCTAGACTAAAACTCTGAATGGATTTTTTGCTCCACTCAGGTCACAGATACCAGTATTGCTGTTTGGTTAGATTGCAGCTCATGTAAAATTTAGAAACCTTACCAAATGCTGAAATATAGGGAGGGGGATGCTGACCAATAATATCTGATGATACATGCATTTACATTGCATGGTGTACATTAATGAGTGATAAAGGAACATTGTAAACAAACTATCAATATCGGTAATAACAAAAAAGGAGAACAACACAAGCAATCAATGTCCTCTTGTTACTACTTCTAACCCAGGCATGGGCAAACCAGGTGTTTTGGACTTTAACTCCCACAATTCCTAATAGCTGGTAAACTGGCTGGGATTTCTGCGAGTTGAAGTCCAAAACCCCCAGAGGACCAAAGTTTGCCCATGCCTGTTCTAACCTGTAATCTGAATTTCTGTGAAATGATTTGAAATCACATAAAAGTGGTCTACTGAATTGAAAGTATTTGTTGGGACAGACAAAAGTCTATGCCTGTCTTCCCAAAAAAACTTGCTTATGAGTGTCCTGTCCCCCCAAAGCATTAGAGTCTGTTTGGAATGACATACCTTAAATGGAAGGTCTCGTCTATTGGCCATAGATGTTAGAAAGCTCTGTGGCATTATACAAAGCACAGGATGCATACTCATTTGACTGTAAAATTGCTGCCAAGTCAGCTGCATTCCTGTCGAGCTTCCATTGGATTGGTTTTTCATTTTTAAAACTGATTTTTAAAATCATCATCAACAACATCATCAAAACCATCATCAACAACATCATCTGTCTTTAAATAAGTTTTTATCTGTTTTATTACAACAGTTTTGATTATTAAAATAACAAGAACAAGAACAACAACAACAAGCACATTTTACTGTTGAGGCATATATACTACAAAAGGAAGAAATGGAGGGGATGAAAGTAAGAAAGGAAATAATGGGAAAGAATTTTCAGAGAACTGTAAAACTTGCAAAGTTGATTTCTCACTATATCCTTAAAAAATACAAGTTAGAAACTTCAAATTTTCTTTTTTCAAAGTTAATTAAAAGCTTACTTGAAGTCTCCTGTTGTTTCCAGTGAGTGTGGAACTAAGTGTAATTCCAAAGTATAATTAAAAACATGATTGCTTGGAGGTATTCTTATGCTTTTTTATTTTGGTATATGTATAGTTTTTCCGATCTCAGCAATGTAGCATAAATCGGCTTGGTTCAAGGGAGCTGTCATGATTTGTGGGCAATCCTTCCTAGAGATATCATATTGTTTCTTGTAGACTACATTTCACTTGGAAATGTTCAACTTTGTAATCAGAAATTAGCTTGTGAATGCTTAATAATCAAGAATAGAAATATTGCTGCATTCATTAAAAAGTCATTTACAGGAATAACAAGACTATCCACAGTGATAATAGAAGGATTAAACAAAACTGTGGGTATTGGAAGGGATATGGAACATTTACAATGGAGACGACATGCAAGTCTAAGCAGAATTTAGTATTATGCAGAAGATTACTCTGAGACTGAATTATTGTATAACTATGCAGAAGGACTCTTGTAACCTTCCTGTTCATTATATATTAGCCAATGTCATGCCAAATTAACTACAAAATCGTTCAACTTGTGTTTCATCACATTGCTCCCCAAAAGTATTTGAAAAACACTGATGGAGAGTAAGGGAATGTGTGTGTGTGTGTGTGTGTGTGAGAGAGAGAGAGAGAGAGAGAGAGGGAGAGAGAGAGAGACTAGAAATTATTTCAGTGTTTGGTTTTGTTTGCTTGAGTGTTGAATGTTGAATCACATTTCATATTTTTAACAGAAACCATCAATGAACAAAAGAGGGCGATGCTAGAACTTGGTGGTAGCAGTCTTGCATTAGCACACCATCATTGTTTTGCTGCATTTCTAGAGGAAATACATGCAGAACTTTATCTCTATGGAATATCTTGAATTGATGCTATATTAACTTCCAAGTTAGACTGCTGCAGACATTATTGAGTGCTTTGGTAAATGATCTTTGAGCCTGATAAGATTTGGATTGTGTGCAACCCTTCAAAGTTAGTCCTGAAATTTGAGGTGATCAACCCCACCGCATACCATAGGTCATGTCATGCTCTCTCTTTCTGTAGAAATCTCAAATATAATGACATTAATGATAAATATCCCATGCTAAAGCATTCATGTATATTCTGGAATTTGCCATATCTGATAATTCTATTGAGTTGTTCAGAGCAATATCGTCTTTCCCAGAATCCATATCTTGCTGAGATATCATATCTGATATTAATATAGGGGAACTGATTACTACAGAACTTGGAAAAACTACCTTTTTTGGACTACAGACAAGTTTCGCCTTCTGTCACAACAATAAAGAGAATGTAAAATCCATGGCTAATTAGATTTGCTAGTGTTATCATACATATGATGGTATATTATGATGGATGATACAAAATTCAGCTGAAATGAATTTAACTATTGATGCCCAATAGGTGCCAAAATTCCTATAGTATATTCTATGTTGTTGCACTTATTCAATTAAGTAGTTTCCCAGTATTTATCTATCTACTATCTCTTTATGTACACACGCACATCACAAAGAAGGAAGATAAGTGATACAGAAATAAGCAGATGAGAAAACTATTCTCAAAATGGCAAAATTAATTTTTATATCTAATGTGTTTCAAAACAATTTTTTCTTCAGAGATAAGTTTTATCAGTAATGCATAACATTAATCTTGTGGCTTTCCTCTTTATTTGATTTTTTAAAAAAACAAAACAAAACAAAAACAGTAACATTACTTGATTTCACCACAGATATACATAATGAGAAACAGTTTTAATCTTTAATTTATATGTCAATAAAACTTTTGACAATGTGAACGGGTTATTTATGTTTTAAAGTTCTTTTTAAAGTTTGTTTGTACTTGGTAAGTTAGTCTTGTTTTCTGAATTTTTCCTTACATGTAGTTTTCATGTACATTCTCTGTGTGTGAACTAATAGAATGAGCAAGCATTTCCGATTTCCTTTAATTCAGATTTGATTAGTGATTGGCAAACTCAAGTGACTATATCTCAGGTTGTTCCAAACTATTCCTTCCATCTCTCTAAAACTGGATAACTGGATTGATCAGAGCTTACTTACTTACTTAGGCGATCCCTCGTAGTTCGAGGATGATGGTCCTCCATTTCTTGGAAGACACCTGTGCGTGATATTTTTAATGTGTGGAGGTCGGTGCACTGCCGGTCAACACACAGTCTTCACAGATTGAGGTCCCAGCAGTGGTGAGATTAACACAACGAGAGCGGCTTCTCAGTCTGTTGCAGCCTTCTTCCGTCTTCACAGCCGATGTAACATGTACCATGTTATCCTCCGCCTACTCCGCCAGTGAGGTCTTTGGGTCTTCGGATTGTTCTTCGTCTGGATCCTCCCCTGTGGCCACTCCTGGGAGTGTGAGACTCCCGTGGTTGTGCCCGCAGGTTCATTGGAACACGCAAGCCCCCTCACCATGTCAAGGTGACAATCCATCGAGGGGGATCAGAGCAAATACAAATAATTTAGACCATTATCCAGCTGCATCAAACTAGAGTTACATTAGAACCTGATACCTAATATACCCTAACTGCAGGAGTTCCTGAAATCCCCCCCTCTTCACCCTTATGTACCTCTTTCTTTCTTGGTCCACCCACAATCACAAAAACTGTTTTTGACGCTGACCTTTACTTATCCAGCTAGTTGCCTAAGTCTGTGCGATCAATGAAAATAATGTTTCAATACTCATTACTAAATTAGGGGGGAACAGAGAATGGTCTCTAAAATGTTTTTAAACTATCATTAGGGATCTGTATTGTAACTATAACAATATAATAAATTCTTCATTACTTTTTGTTAAGTAATTGTACATTGCCTCCAGATCAGCAGTGCCAGATAATTCAAAAGGCCCTTCCCTAAATTTCATTTCCCAGAATTCTGCCTGCTTCCTGTGTTAGTGTGTTAGAGGCAGAGACCACACTTACCCATGTGAGTGTGGTCTCTGTCTCTCTGTCTGGGCCAGCCATGTGTGGAAGAGCTTCTTCCTTGCCCAGCCAGTCATCCAGGCTTCCCTCGCCACCCCCTCTGCCAGAAAATCAGAGCGTCTTCCTCCAATCCAGCCTCACCATCCTCCTCAGGACCCTTTGGGGGAACCCAGCCAGAACTATAACAAATAACACAAAATATATTAAAGTGTTTCTAAAACAAGAATGCAAAATGTTAAAAAGAACATTTGAAAATAATTGGAAAATGATCCTGTTAAACCATTAAAATGTTGTCACCTCAGACAATGTACTATTTTGAAGTCAGAGCTTGTTTCATCCTCATTGACCATTTTCCAAGGCAGTTATAGATAGCTGCATTGCAATACATTACTTCCTGGTTCTGCCTTCGAAGTGTTTTGAATTTCAATTCCTGGAAGACTCAGATAGGATGGTCATCAAAAATCCATGGGGAGGTTGAGGTCAAAATGGTAATTAAAAAACCTACATCAATTCATACCAAGAATCTAGTTGCTATAACTGAGGGTTTCTTCATACCCATGGGAAACAAATGAGTTGCGGATCATTTTATGTTGGGTTTCATTCAGGATTTTAAAATGGTATCTTGGTTGTTCTGCCTTTATCTTCCCATAGGTTTGACTGATATACTTTGCTGGTTTCTTTTTCTTTTCTTTATTATTATTAAAGTAATGTTCTTCCATTCTTGGGGGGATTATTTACTTTCTTTTATTACTGTATATAGAAGAAATCTTCCCTTTAGCAACTTTTCAAATAAGTGCATTGTGGTTTATTACAAGTGCAAAATGGGCTCTATGATGCCTAGAGGTCCCGTCTTCTAAACTATCACTCATATAAATAGCCCAACTGGTTACTAGCTGGATACTGTCTGCAGATTCATATCACTCAAGAACTGGTGCGAAATATGTTATCACATTTTTGTGTGTTTGCAGAAGGAATACACTAAAAGTAAAAAAAAACAAAAACAAACTCTTGCTTTTAAAGGGAGCTACTTTCTGTTTTGTATTGAACCCCACAGCTACAAATAAAGAAACAAAACAGCAATAAATTGGTTGAACTGGATCCAAACTTTATTAAGCAGACCACCATGGGAAGCAATGTGTGGGGTGGTTCATTTTAGGTTATCATGTTAGTGTCTCTTGCAATCTGATTGAGTTCCACTGCCCCTGAAATGAGATTCTGGTAAACGATATAAACAATCATCTATTTAATTCTTGCACATCTGGATTAAACCTTGAATCTTTTCTCACCAATGGGTGAGCTTTGTTTACATTCCAACTTTCCCCACCTTTTGGGGGTTCCTTGTTTAAAAATTATTTAAAAAAATAATTACTAAGAGACATTTTAGATATATTAAATTAACAAAGATAAACAGTCACATACTATACTATGGGGCCCTTGGTGGCACCGTGTGTTAAAGCGCTGAGCTGCTGAACTTGCAGACCAAAAGGTCCCAGGTTCAAATCCCAGGAGCGGAATGAGTGCCCGCTGTTAGCCCCAGCTCCTGCCAACCTAGCAGTTCGAAAACAGGCAAATGTGAGTAGATCAATAGGTACTGCTCTGGTGGGAAGGTAACGGCGCTCCATGTAGTCATGCCGGCCACATGACTTTGGAGGTGTCTATGGACAACGCTGGCTCTTCGGCTTAGAAATGGAGATGAGCACCAACCCCCAGAGTCGGTCATGACTGGACTTAATGTCAGGGGAAACCTTTACCTTACTACTATACTATAACCAATCAACAATTAAATAATTATAAAAATGTTTCACTTTTCATTCTCTATCTGATGGTTATTATCCCTTATTTGTGTACTCCCCTTAAACAATCATGTGATCACACTTATGCTTAAAACCACACTCGGCTAATTCCAAATTTTTCCTGAATTAGTAGTGTTTGTTAGAAAAAAAAATATTCATATGAAATAAGCACTGTATTTTGTGAAAATTATAACGTTTAACACACACCCTAATTATGTGCAAATATAGTGTACAATGTACAAAGCAATATATTTTTAACAAAATACAATTATTTTGAAGTAATCCAAAAGAAAATTAAAAAGGTCAGGAAATGAAATAAATTTAAAGAAATTAAAGAAGAGTCATTGGTGTGGGTCAAGACAGGCCAGGGCAACCTTTCTAATTGATGATAAGGTAAATTTCTTTACAATGTTATCTCATAACACATTGTAGTGTGCCATTCTGACATCTGGGGGTAGTTGTCCATGAAGGAAGTTATAAACCACAGAAAAGAAGTTAAAGGTTTCATGACAACTGCTAACTTCAATGACTATTTGTTGATCAATACTTTTTTTAGCAGGTGGGAGAACCATGACTATCTCAGAGCAGGTATCCAAGATGGACAGGCTCCAGAAAATTCTAGAAATGCATCTATTTTTTTCCCAGGCTGTGTATTCCCCCCAGAGCCGGCCCTAGGTATTTTTCAAGTGTAGGCGAACAGAATTTTGGTGCCCCCCCAAACCAATCACTGAAAAATAAAATCGTTGGATAAGCGAAAATGTTTGATAATAAGGAAGGATTAAGGAAAAGCCTATTAAACATCAAATTACATTAAGTTTTTACAAATTAAGCACTAAAATATCGTGTTTTACAACAAATCAACAGAAAAAGCAGTTCAATACCTTGCGGAGGCAGGCCACAGGAGACAAGGAGTTGCCTCGATGGTGCCCCCAACAAGATGGCGCCACAGGCAAATGCCTAGTTGGCCTTGTGGTTGAACCGCCTCTGATTCCCCCATATTGTATTCTTGGCATGTGTCTACATTGGACAGTAAATTTGCTGATGAACTTAAAGAAAGATTGATGAAGCCAGTTCTCAGTCCATCTGGATTAAGAACTGGTCCAAATTAGACCCAGTTGAGACTCTCTCAAAACTGTGGGATACCCCCTGACTTTGCTTAAAGCAGAATATAGTCAATTTAAATTTGAGAAACATGCAATACTCAGAGGCCAACAGATGTCTTAGGAACAAACAGAAATAACTTTTGTTTGAGTTTATGTTTTCTTGCTAAGATTTGCACTTGAATACTTAACTGCTATTCCCACCAGTATTTCAGAAAGAAAATCTGAAAGACTGTCTCCATATATGAACCTGCCAGACCCCTGAGACCTTCAGGGAAATGCTTTCTTTCTTCAACACTGCCACCATTGCAGGTTGTTTGGTGTGGACACAAGAGCCTTCACACTGGCTGCTCCCACTCTCTGGAATGCTCTTCCTTGGGACACTAGCTGGCCCCCTTCCTGCTTTCCTTCAATATTTTTACTCAAGCAGGCTTTGGAGGTATAAATTGGGTTGAGATATTTCATTTCATTGAGGATATTTTACTTATCCTTTAAAAATGTTTATAAGTTTTAATTGCTTTTAACATGTTTAGATACTGGTTTTATTTGTTTAAAATTTATTGTGCTTAGCAGCTTCTGGAAAAAGTATGTTGTTGTAGGAGAGAATATTTCTGGAACATGGCCACACAGCCCGGAAGACATACAACAACCCTGTTATCCCAGCCATGAAAGCCTTTGACAACACATGTTGTTTATTTGTTGAATCACTTCCTACTCTTCCTGCTCTCATGGACCAGCCCATGCCAGAGCTCCCTGTCAGCCATCAGAAAAAAGTATAACATTAATTAAATAAATTAAATTAGGTTAAGAAAGAGTCACAAGAAAGGTAGAGAAGTGGACTGGATTTTATTAGCCCAGTTTTCCTTTTAGAAAGATTTCCTCAATAGAAGTATTTAAATTAATTTGAAGTCATAGGATGGTGACTTAGGGATCTTCCACATAACCACGTAATCTGGACTGATGAAGTGGAATGAAAAATCCTGGTACCTCAAGGAGAGTCCACCCACAGAGCAGTTAGGCCCCATAAGTGGTCCCATGGCACCCAGAAAGATTTGGTTAATAAGGATTGAACAGAACCTTAAAAGTTATGATGAAATATCCGGCAGATGTTTTCCTTTATTTTTCCCCTAATGATATTCCAAGGTGTGCTGCACCCATAAGCTTTTAGTCAATGTTACTATGCTGCTGTGGATATAACAACATGTGCACAAGCAGATTTTCTGTCATTTCTCCTCATCCTCACTCCTGGTGTCTCCAGGTTTGCCCTCTTTAACCCTGTTTCCCTTTGGGGTCACTTGCCTGAAACATGCTATGCCCACTGTGTAATTTCAAGCTCTGTTTCCTTTCAGTAATACACAGGAAATGAGAACAAAGGAATGGTTGGAGAAAGTTATCATGGGAATTGCTTTTCTCTCATGCTTCCATTTAGCCACCTGTGTGGCTGTAGCACCGTATGTTTACATCTCTCCATCAGTTGTTTTAAGATTTAAAAATGAGGATAAGTGATGGTGCAGTCTACACCAGCATGCCACAAGGAACTTTTGGGGGGGGGGGGCACTGGGAAATACAGTGCTCCATAGCAGCACATTTTTCACCTGATACTGGATTTTATTCAAACTTTTTAATCATGTGTTTTCCATATTGTTCCACAATCATACACACATTATGGATTTGCATTTTGTAGCCCTCCCCCTTTATCCTACTTTCATCCAGGTTTTCAAGCCTGTGTATATGTGACGGTGGGAAAATCTCAGTGTATTTGATATTCCATAGGTCTTACTAAATTTGATTTGTTGTAGTCTTGTTGGGCTTCAGAAAAGCCCTAAAAACATGGCTGTGTGTCCAGGCTTTTAATTAATAAATGGCGAAGATGACAAGGACTGAACTACGGATAAGGCATGAGGATGAATGGATTTGATTTTATGTTTGAAATCTATATTTTGTAATTTATAATGTATTTTAATAGTTTTAACTGTTTTATGTACTGTTTTATATTGATTTGTACGGGCATCAAATTGTTGCCGTTGTTGTAAGCTGCCCAGAGTCCCTTCGGGTGAGAAGGGCGGGATATAAACATGAGAAATAAATAAATAAATAAATATCCCCATAACAAAAGTGTCTAGGAATAGATGTTCAATCAGAAACTTCACATCAGCTTTTCTGCATCATGTTTAATGCAGGCATGATATTTCCTGTCCTCCTCCTCCTCCTCCTTCTTCACACATAGAGTAAAGCAATGGAGATTGAAAGTGGCTAGGATTTGAAATATTAATTTGTCAACTATTATGTATGTGACAATATTTCTCAATGACTACACTGTAGATTTACTCTGTGCTTTCTAAAACAATGAGTGGATTTGGGAGACTGAAATGACCTCTTCTACTACTTGAATTTGCGCCTGCTGAGAACATGCAGAGAAATATAGACTCTAATGGATGATATATATTCCAAGCTGCATATTAATGCAGGAGAGTCAGGTCAATCTGCTCAATAATTTGAAAGACTGAATTCCTTGGGTAAAACTAATGTAATTTATGTCCAGCTTAACTTGAGTTAGCTTCACTTTAAATAAAGTTAGGAGATGCTCTGGAATTTCCATAAACTCTGGCACAAACCTGTGGTTTTGGTGCAATGTGAACATTAGGATTGGATGTCTTTGGACTCGTTCACTGCTGACATCTACATTTCCCCTAGCTCTTAAGTGGGATAGATTGGGACCATGTCATCATGGTCACCAGTCTTAAACAGTCACAGAGCTGCAGCATCCCATGATGACATCAGCAAAGGGACCTGTGTGACCAGGAAAAAATTGGGGCTGTATAACCTTGGTTATGGAAGTATTTGTAGTGTATATCTTGACAATTCTATTATAATAGGCATTCTGGACTTGTACACTATATCTTTGTGAATGAACTCATGGGATTGGATTGAAAACATTTGAGCATCAATTTCTGCTTCATCATGGAGCTCCTGATGTAACCTTGGCCAAGTCTCACTTGTCTTTCAAGATAGATAAAGTTTCAACAGGCTTTTAATGTGTAACACTTAATTGTATTGCTGTCAGCTTTAATGTGCAGTATCCGTCAGCCTTGCTGCTGAATGCGAATGGGCTGGTAGTATTATATGAGCTCTGTTACTGCTTTTAGAAATTATTTGTTTGGTGTATATTAATGATTATGTTACATGGTTTTATGGTTATGCTGTACGCTATTCCGGGCACATTTAGCAAAATAATGTGATGTGATAAAATTGTTGTTGGTATTTTATAATGATTATTATACCACGAATTCTTTGGAGGAAAGGGAGGACACAAAAACATTACAAGGTAATCTCAAAACAGAATTGAAATGAATGTGCAAAATAATTTCTTCCATGTTTACATTTAAGCACTAAAATTTTTAAACATACCCATCTTCTAGGAGGAGGTGATTAAACAAATATGACCTCTGATCACATGCTAGAATTTACTGATGTGATGGTGTCATCAGATACAGTATTAATTTAATAAGATTACAATAATAACTATCCCCGAGTTACTTTTGTGCATGTGAAATGTACCATGTTACATTTTCGGAGACACATATTACTAAATGTTTTAAGTTTGCTTATTTTTTTTTTATCCAGAGCTTGTACTGAATACTACCCATAACATACTTCCATCTGTTCACATACCTTTA
Organism: Anolis carolinensis; assembly: GCF_035594765.1. Lineage (NCBI taxonomy): Eukaryota > Metazoa > Chordata > Lepidosauria > Squamata > Anolidae > Anolis > Anolis carolinensis. Next base: position 105,613,066 of record NC_085844.1, read on the forward strand.
CTACAAAAGAGTTCACCAACTTTTCTTGTAAATTATACAGCATGACAAAGAAAGTTCATGTTATGAACAAGAAAGAAAGATTCTGTTGGTCCACTGTGGACCAAGATCTGGCTTAGGGTTCATCTACACTATGAAACCTTGGGAGTTGTAGTTTAATGTTCATAATTCTTACCAGAACAATAAAGAATGAATGAGCAATAAAGGGTGTAGAAGTCAAAGGTTTCAAACTGAGTTGTAGTTTTTCAAGGTCTAACTTTTTTGCTAAAAAGTATTGGTGCCTCATCTAACTATAAATGTCAAACTGCATTAATTCTACAGTTAGATACACCTTGGACTCTGAACCTTATCACATGGGCAGGGGTAAAGCATGGACAGTGGGGGAAAGCGTGGGACAGCGAAGGGAATCATTAGGTTCTGTTCACTCCCGTTGGTGTCCATCTTTTTTCTTCACACATCATTGCCCCATCTTTCCCTGCTTCTTCTTCACCTCCTTTTTCCTTCAATGAGGAGTCAGGAAAAACACCAGACTCCCCTGGGCCCCATTTCTCTCCATTTCTGAAACAGAGCCCCAAAAAGTCCCACCGGAAGTAGACCTGCATCATGTGATGGGCTCCTTGGGACCCTATCCTTGCATCAGAGAGAAGCAGGGAGTGAATGCTCCCTTCCCTGAAATTGATAAAATCCTCATTCACAGCTGAATATTCCAAAAAAGAAAATCGGGCAAGAGATAAATTGATGAGTGACATTAGGGCTGTAAAAAATAGTCATTTCTGCCTCGAAGGTCATATAATTAAGACTCGTACATATGAGGCGATAGTAAGAAACAAAAGGGGTGGCCACACAAAAAACTTAAGAATATAAACCTTACCTATGACTTTTTGTTACAGTTCAATAATACTTGTAAATTTCCTAAAGTCAGTTGGTATGAAACCAAAGAGGCCATTCCTCTTTAAATTAAGGAGGACCAGGTTGCCTATCATCGTTATGAGGTCAAGCAAACTGGGAGAGAAACTGAGAATTCTTGGAAATGTAGTTTGGGAAGGTGAGGACCCCTGTAGCAGAGAATTCAAAAGGCCCTGTCCTGAACTACATTTCCCAGAATTCTGCTTGCATCCCTAATGTCAGTCTGTAGTAGCAGCAGAGTTCCAATAATCATTGAATCTGCAAAAAGGACTGAGTAAGTTAATTTGCGCTGGACTGGGATGAAAATCCCTAAGTTGAAGTTCTATGGTATGTGTTGTGTGTCATAGAAAGAGAGATTCAAGGGGACTTGAATTGTTGTGACTTTAAATAAATGCATTAAAATGGTACATCAAAATTTCAGACAGAACACACCTGTGTATTTTTCCCCAATGTGATTTGTCTATTTTCTGGTGTAATTTCAGTAAACATGTGCACATTGATCAATGATTTCAAAAAGCAATTTTCATGTGATTTAATAAATTATTTACATATTTACATATATAAAAACACATGAGGGATCTAAGAGAATGCAATGTTGAATGTGGTTCCCTGTATCGCTATACAGACGTGAGTAGGAAATAAATTATTATTATTATTATTATTATTATTATTATTATTATTATTATTATTATTGTTGTTGTTGTTGTTGTTATTCTGTGCTCAGGTCCATTGTCTTCACTTGTCATTTTGAGAAACACAGTAAGAAAGGATTCTCTGCTTGGATTTACTTTGGTTGACAAGTAAAACACCTAATGTTATTAGAAAGCTCACTTTACTGGAGTCTTCACCAAACAATGTGTTCTACTTGTACTCAAGTGAACAAAATAATGGACCTTCAGATCCCTCTGCTTTATAAGGGAAGGTTGGGAAGTGAGGGTGGGAGTGAAGAGTCCCCAAGAAGGTAGAGGACTCTTCACTCTCATGTGTGCTCCTCTTTCTGTATCCACTTTGAGAATACAGTCATCCAAGTAAACAGTTGAAGCAGTACAGGTTTAGGCCCAGGCTGTGGCACAGGCTGGTGAGCAGCCAGCCAGCTGCAGCCAGCTGTAACAAATTACTCTGACCAAGAGGTCATGAGTTCGAGGCCAGCTCGGAGCCTATGTTTGTCTTGTCCTTGTTCTATGTTAAAGTCATTGAATGTTTGCCTTATATGTGTAATGTGATCCGCCCTGAGTCCCCTTCAGGGTGAGAAGGGTGGACTATAAATACTGTAAGTAAGTAAGTAAGTAAATAAATAAATAAATAAATAAATACAGGTGGAGTATCATGTGGGTGGGTGGATTTCACCCATGTTCAGGAAATAGTAGTGAAAGGTGCCATAAACTGTCCATGTTTCAAATCTGTAGAAACATTCATGATTAAATTAAAGTTTGGGAGGTATTGAATGAGGACGAGAGAGTCATTATGGAAGGGGACAAAGAGCAAATATTCAAATTTTCAGAAAATATTGCGGCTTTCAGTCCTCATAGAAAACTTAGACATCTTCCCATTGGTTATCTATTTTCATTTTTTCTGACATCGCACATCTGGGCTGACAATACAGTTTCCTATGTACTGCACAGAACCAGGATGTTTTTTGTGGGGGTGCACCTTACATTTAATTACTAGAAATACTATTGCCTCCTGCTGTGTGATGTTTTCATGTGGAATGATTAAGCTTTTCATAGTTCCTTTAAAGTCAATTCCAAAGACAGTCATTCTTCTTAAACTTCTCTTTTAAGTCTTGGTTTCATGCCAGTGATAGCAATACAGCCCCACAGTGGCTGAAAAAATTAAATGGCATATGGTTTTTGTAAGAAGCTAATTTCACATATATCTGATCCGTTTCATTTTATTCTATGTCTATTGTTGCTTAAAGCATTGCTTAACTAGGGGCAAAAAAGAAAATAACCTGGCATTTTGATCTTTAATCACATTTTTGTAGATAGCCATATGCAAGAAAAATGTCTTGTCAGATAAGCCTAAAAACTTATTTAAAAGATTACCATCTTTACTGCTGTAGTGTATGTTAAATGCCAAGCATGTTTGAATGGTTGTTATGACCAGAGAGTAATATTACGCTAATGGAATAAGATAACAGAAAGGAAAACATTTTTCACTTTAAATTCAGAGAAATGGAGAGAAGTAGCATCTATATTATATACCTCTCACTAAGGACATACAACTGGGCATCTGTCTTTGATGTAACTTAGAAACTAGCCTGAAGTGTGTTTCAAAATGAATAATATCATAACAAATAGGAGATACTAAAATTAGCAATATTTTCACTCAATATTGTGTAAAGAAATTTTCATTCACAAGTAGGTAAGAAGCAGGTATTTTATGAGGACAGCAAGACTTACATCTTTCACTAACTTTCTGTTAATAACTGAAACCAATTAAAAAAACTGTGTGACTTGGTGGTTACAATATTTTAAAAGGGACATCCACGTTTCCATTGAGCCCTGAAACCCATTGGGTGACCTGGGTCTAATTGTTCTCTCTTACTTGAATATGACAACTTTTGACAATAAGGTGTGATCCAGTTGCCTGCACTACAGTGCCTATTATACACAATAGTTGATTTTGTTGGTTACTAATTCTGGAGAATTTCAAATGTGGAAAGAATTCGTTAATCCTATATGAATATTAGGCATCTATATTAAGCAGAGTGCAGCAGAGTTAGTACAATATGAATTTGTGGTAGAAACAGGAGGAAGTGCTAAGGATGTTCTTGTAAGGGATAGAGGGATAGATAAACATGATAGATAGATCAAGGTATGTATGTGTGTACATATAGAGAGAGGAGGGAGAAGGAGAGAGAGAGAGATAGATTACATATTGTTTCAGGACATCTTGAAATGGGAAAGGGGATAGGCAAATTATATTTATCTATACTCTGATACAGAAATCCTTAAAGACTGAGTGTCATGAGTGGGCATGAGCTGACATTCATCATAGTCAATCCCTCAGTAGGCAAAGAAAGGCAAAAAAAACTAACTAATTTCTTAAGAAAAAGTGGAAAAGACTTGAGTGCATAGATTTTAGAAAGAAATAAAGGGTGAAACAAAAGGGCAGACATTCTCTTCAGAGCCCCCATTACAATAGATTACATTGTAAGTGTTAATGCACCAGCCCACCCATTCATGCCTAGAAATGGACTTTATTTCAGGCTCATCTGCTGTTGGTTTGAGCTTGTTTTTATTTTGTCACAACTGTTATGCTGTTATAATTGTTGTTTTATTCTGTTTTATGATATTGTGTATGTATCTTAATGTGTTTATATTTTGCAATTTTGACTGGGCTCGTCCCCATGTCTCCGAGTCCCCTTGGGGAGATGGAGGCAGGGCATAATAATAATAATAATAATAATAATAATAATAATAATAATAATAATAATAATAATAATTCGAAACACAACAAGATGAGTCCACAGCAGACACTCTGCTGGCAGTTGCATTGGATCACACGTCGGACACTTCCCGAGTGTCTAGGACTGTGTGATGTATCAGTGAATAATGCATGCAGATCCCAGTAAGGTGGCCTTCTGCAGCTGGAAGATGGTAATTTTGTCAGCTCCAATTGTGTTTAAGTGCAGGCCAAGGTCTTTAGGCACTGCACCCAGTGTAAGTGTCACACAGAAATTATTGAGATATTGCCCCAAAAAGATAATATGGAGCTGTGAAGACTGAGCAAAACTGCAGCTGCGGTCAGTGCTTGTCCTGAAGAGGGAAGAAAGTGCAGAGTAGCTCCAAGGATAGGAGAATAAATGGGCCTTGTGCAGAAGGTAACATAAGTTTCATTTGCATTCGAATGTCCATATCCATGGGCTCTGCGCCCATGTATTCAACCAATCACACCTAAAAGCTGAATTGAATGTGACAAGAATTAAAGAAGCCTGTAATCTTTGGGCACATGGCAACAGAGGCCCTATCTACACTGACTATTTAGTGCAACCTCAAACTGATACTAAAGAATGTGGCTTCATGTGCACATGATTACATAAGAAATCCTGGAATCAGTTTGTGGCCTGGATTGTGATTACACAAGTCAGTTGCCACTGATGAACATCAAGGGCTTTCTTTTCATGCACTTTTGTGGGAGTTTGTTGTTTGGCTGCCAGTTTGGAGTTAACTTAAAACTGCATTAAATGATCAGTTTAGATGAAGCCAGAGATGTACCTTTGCAAAGAGATATACAAATTTGACACTCCTTCAAAGATGTTGCAGAAAAAGATTTTTTTTGCCCCATTCTTGGAACATATGGCTTCAAAATATCTCCCCAAAAAAACCTTGGTTGCTGAGCCATACGAGTTGTGGAGGACATAATAATCAATTGTCCCTGACTGAAAACAGTCAACAGCCTTACTAAGTTCATACTGTCAAGACTATGATATTGTGACTTTCTGAACAAATGCCAGAATTTCTCTCTGTCTCCCAAAATCACAAAAATCACCATTTCCATTTTTGAAACTTGGCAACAGCAGCAACAAAAACTAGGCTACATATAAAAAGTTTTCTATATAATTAAAAGGCAGTCACTGTTGGATTTAAGAGCATCTTCTATAGTTGTAGCAAGCTAAAAATACACCATCGCCTTGTTCACTGGTAGGAAATTATTGTGCCTTTGTATAACTATAAATTACAATACTGGGAGCATAATGATACACCTACATATGTGTTAATAAATAGACATACAACAAGAAAATGGTTCATTGCTTATATCATTGTGTAATTTATGAGTCAAGTTGATAGGAATAAAAAAGGATTCACTCATGTTCTTTCAACTTTGCGGTGCTCATTTCAGTTACTGTCATCTTCTTGGTATCTTACTTTTCTGAATCTAATCAGTCCTAACAAATTCCAGAGTTTTCCAAGTCCTTCTCGTGACAAATCTTTTGCCAGACTCCAGCTGTTACATTTCCACAGATCCTACCATTTTTGTTATTTTGCTTCTTTATTCATTTCAGAATTTCTATCTTGCCAACACACCTCTTTTGAAATTAGTATATTAATATACTGAGGTGAAATCAATGTATCAAAACAAATGAGAAACCACAGTGTCTTTCATCATTTTAATTATAAAATACTGTAGCAACAGTATTTGAGTGAAAGCTGGGGGAAAATATAGAAAAACTAATTGACTTGCAACACCCCCAAACTCCTGCTAGCATGATTTTCATTATTTTCTTAAAATATAAGGTGAGCTAGCTTGAAGAAGTACAAAAGAATAGAGTTCCATAAGTAGAATGGCACTACTGAAAATATCTCATCGTTGGCATCCTAAACTCAAGCAAGGAGTACATATACATTCTACAATTCATGATACCACATGAATTGCCATAGTTCAGTGCTATGGAATCATAAACATTGCAGTTTTACAAGGTTTTTAAGTCTTCTCTGCTAGATACTTTGTTTCCCCGAAAATAAGACATACTCAAAATAAGCCATAACATGATTTCTAAGAATTTGCACAATATAAGCCATACCCCCAAAATAAGACATAGTGATAGGCATGGTGTAGTGAACCTTACCTATTAGGCCTGGGATGAAACCTTGGTAAAAGTGAGTGAGGCAGGCATCCATTTTGTTGAGGAATGCCAGGCAGCCATCTTGAGTGTGGTTAGAAAGGGGGAGGAGCTTAGAGAGAGATTCTTAGGATTGGCCAACCAGAGCAGATGGGAGGAGCCAAGTCTTAGAGTGAAGAAAAAAAAGAGCTCCAGGCAGTTCTGGTTTGAGGTTTGAAGAAGAGAGTTCTGTTTGAGGGTTTGAAGAGAGCAGTTTGGTTTTGAGTTGGGAGAGTGTGTGTGTGAGAGAGAACTGAAAGCTGTGGAAACTGACAGGATAAGTCAGGCAGCTTGGATCTCTTGACTCTCACTATTGGGCTGGTTAATAGAAGGACTCTAGGTTAGAGTTAATTAACAACCCAGGGGAACTCGTGACTATTCTCAGCAAATAGAGTGATGAACAGTGAGGCAGGGAATGGGAGAAGTTTGCCTCAGACACATTTAACAACAAAAATCCTGAAGACATTTTAGGTTGGTGGCAGCTACCAGTTTTAAAAGCAAATATGTTATAATTAGCCTCTCCCCGCTTTGCCAATTTCCTTTATATTGGTGGCAGAGGTGGGATATTATAAAAGATCCCCCCCCCCCCGCGCCATTATTTCTTTTATACATGGCTATGCAGCATACAAGGTCGACTCCTCCTGTTGGGTCCTTTCGCTCTGTGCGTGCTGCAAACTGAGGCATAGAGGGAGACATAGAAAGTGAAAGTCTCCTCAGTGACATGAGGAGCAGGACACTCTGTTTTAGGTATTGTGTGTCATCATGGTGAAGAAGTAAAGCTGTGGCTGCCATTTTATTCTGCACTGTGGGTCTCTCTCCCAGCACCAACAAGCAACAGTCTGTGGGTCTCTCTCACCCCAAACAAACAGTGCTGCTGCTCCCCAGCACTGGCCAGCTACAGTCTGTGGGTCTCTCTTGCCCCGCATAAACACCAGGGGATAGGGGAAAAGCTTCAGCAAGCAGTCTGCTATTGAGCCCAGAGAGATCTTCCCATAAATGCATATTGTTTTATCATACTTAATAAAAAAAGACATCCCCTGAAAATAACCATAGTGTGTCTTCTTGAGGAAAAATAAATATAAGACAATATCTTTTTTGGGAGGGAAACATGGTAGTGCTGGTGCTTCACTGTAACATGGCTCCCATGATCCCACAGAATTGAGTGAGGTAAAACTGCATTACTACTTCAGTGTAGATACTAGGGGTGTGCATGGTGCCATTTTCAAAACAGGATCCAAAAAAAATCAGGCAGTTTCGGAAACTGAATCCTCGGAAACAGAACAGGCAGCAGAGCTCGCTTTGACTTGGCTGAAACAGACCACATGGGTGCCAAAACCAGCTGCTTTCATTTGCTTTCAGGAGCACAGTGGCAGCAGCTGCACATGCAGGGTTCCCCCCCTCCCCCTTAGTCTTGCTTGAGCCAATCAGAGCAAGAAAGTGGATCATGTGTCTTTTTGCCAAGCTGGTATATATATACCAGGACAAGCCCCTTCATTTTCCTGTGGCGTCTTGGCTTCTGAGTGTGAGATATTGTGAACTAGCTAGCTGCATGTTTTATCTCAGTGCCATCACTGCTTAGGATTGATTTGGACTCAATTCCAATCTTTTCCTTTGGCAATTGTATTAAATTTTATTAGTTTAATATATTTTGGTCCTTCTTTTTACTATTTCTCTAAGAAGTAAGGATGGGCAGTCGTTTTGGGTAGGATATGAAAGGGCATTTTTGGGGGGTGTTTCTTTAAATATTTTTACCATTGTGTGTGTGTGTGTGTGGTGCTTTAGTTAAAGGAGGGGATAGTCTGAGTCTCTTGAGTCTCCACAGGGAAAATTCAATCCTTCCCCAACCTTATCTTCTTGCTACTATACTCTGTCCTGCTTCTTCCTTCCCGCAAAAATCTTTGATTTTTTAAATCTAAAAAGCATTTTTTTCTCATTTACCTCTTTGACTGACTCATTTATTCCCCACTCCTGCCCTACCCTACTTTCTGGCTTATTTTTACCCCTGCCCCAGTTCATCTGGCTTGAAAACAGTGTAGAAATGCCAAAGCTTACAAACATTATTTGTTTTTATTCTTTTTTAAAATTCCTATATGCATGAATCTTTATGAAAGTTGGCAGGAATTATGCCCTGCTGCTGCTTCTATACTGTCACTGTGGAGAAATTTCAAGGGATAGCTTTTTGGGTTTTTTGTAAAGGAGATTTTATTTTTAGAGATTATTTCAATGTCAATCCCTCCCCAGTCCTACCATCTGGCTTCTGTACTCCTATTTATAGAAAGTTTTAAAAAATTCTAAAAATCAATGGATGACCCAGACGTTCTGAAACTTGGCGGGCTTACAGTGGCAAATGTGTCTTCCAAATGTGGCCAATTTCATCCTGATAGCCCTAAAAATGACGGAAAGGAGAGCCTCATAAATTCCCCCATTGCCACCATTGGGCCAGAATTTCCCAGAGTGAAAACAGAACTTCCAGATGACAGATCGAGAAATGGTATTTTTCTCCTCCCAAATTTTGACAGTTCCCAAAAAAACTAAATGGGTGTACCCAAAAATTGGACACTGAATCTGGCACAGGGTTTACTCCAATGGCACACCCCACAAGGATGGTAAAAACATCAAAACATCTGGGCGTCCCCTGGGCAACGTCCTTGCAGACGACCAATTCTCTCACTCCAGAAGCAACTCAAGTTGTTCCTGACATGAGGAAAAAAAAAACTAAGCTACAAATCCAAGAATTCCATGGGATATTGCCCTGGCATTTAAAGTAGAATGATAACAATAAGACAGTACAATATATATACCTTTTAAAGAAAATATACACTTTTCCCCCAGACACTAAAATCATATGCATATTGAAGTGGAAATGAAAACAAAAGTATCTTTTTGAAAAAAGTATGCAAATGTTGCACTGTATGTCCTGCTAAGGATGTAACTGACTATACTTCTGACTATACTTGATGGCAATCAACTGTTTTACTCTGCAGGGGGTCTATATAGTCTGATAACATCATTTTTAATGTGTTAAAAGCTTTGCTTTCAAGCTCCCCAAGTCTTCATTATGAGGTTGCTAATTTCCTAAGGAAAGCATTTAGTATGTTCCTTGTCACTATGGATACATCTGTCTTTTCAAAGAATTGTATCATTAAGGGCCAAACTGTATAGGATATTAATCCTCAAGCTCTGGCTTTAATTAAAGGGCTCTTGACATGTAGTCAGCAGAAAACTATGTTAGTATAGTGATAGGATCCCTTATACCTGTAATGTGTGTTGCATAAAAGAACCTTTTTTTGGCAGAGAGGGGAAACCAATTCAAAACAAAAACACTACACCTTGCACACAGTTGTAGCTACATGACTAATCCTACACCTTGTGTGAACCTGATAAATCAAGTTTCTACAATGAAAATAGGGGTTTAATTGGATCCAAGGAATATTGTTGTTACAAAATTTATTTTATAAAAAAATCATTGCATTACAGTGGGTCCTTGGTATTCACAATAGGATAACTTCCAGTTCTTCCATATATATCAAGCAATATGAATATTCAAGTGCCTTTTTAAAAATGGTTCAGGGCAGCAATAGAGGTGGCAAATCCAGGGAAATCTTTGGGGTCCCTTGCCTCTGGGGATCTCATCAGCAATCCATTTTTACCTATAGACATCATCCATGAAGACATGCAAATTAGAAACAGTGGCAGAATTCCTCCTCATTTGTTCATGAATTACTGATCAGATATGCTGCCGCTACCATGTCCCCATGGAAGCTGTTCACTGCTCCTTCGAATCCATGGTAGCTTTTGCAAATTGTGAGTCTGTAGGTATGGCTGGCCCATTATATTTCAAAATTAGGAGGGGTGGGATGTCTTCACCAAATCTGATTTTCTTGAACAAATACAGTGTGATGAAAAAAGACTTAATATACTAAACCTCCTGTAATGTCCTCCTATGATCATACAATTTGTTAAAACCAGCTTGATTGACACAAATCAGACTGCACGAAAAAAATTGCATTTGTGTTCAATTCTCGAACGAAAAACAGATTAAAACTGCTGAATTCTTCTCCATATACAGAGGAGGTTACTAGGCTTGATCGATCCACGAAAAATTTGATTCTAAACTCGTTTCAAAACTAGAGGGGGGCAGCTTTTCGTTTCTGATGGTATTTCCGAATTTGGCCCCCCAAAAAATTCGAAATTAATGAAAATTCGTTATTTTCTAAATTAATTCGTTAATGGCGGACGCGCATGCGCAATTCCCAAAAATAGCACAGAGGGAGAGGACTTTACAGGACTCTCCAACCCTCATTTTTTGAGTGATCTTCTTCCAACTTGGTACAGTGGTAGAACACATTTAAAACTGATAGCTCACCAAAATTTGGAACGTTTCCCTTATCCTCTGATTTTTGGCGAATTTTCATAGCTTTTATAATAAACCATTTTTTAATAATTGCAGAAATCTGTTCCTGGTTTGAAAGTCTTATTTCCTGTTAAATTGGGTTGTCTTTACTGTGAAAGTCATTGTTCTACTTCAGAAACTTTGTTTTTGTGGCTGAAACTTTGTTAAATTGGTGTGTGTGTGATATATATATAGTCCCTGCATATGTGTGTGTGTGTGTGTGTGTGTGTGTGTGTGTGTGTGTGTGTGTGTGTATAGGTAAAGGTAAAGGTATCCCTTGACGTTAAGTTCAGTCATGTCTGACTCTGGGGGTTGGTGCTCATCTCCATTTCTAAGCCCAAGAGCCAGTGTTGTCCATAGACACCTCCAAGGTCATGTGGCCGGCATGACTACATGGAGTGCCATTACCTTCCCAGAAACACCCAGAAAATGGGAATTCCAGACAGGAAACAATCAGGGCCAGCTAATACCTCCCAACAAAGGATTCCCCCAGGTAGGAAGCAGCCAGGGTTTGAAGCTGCAAGGCTATTCAATGCTAATCAAGGTGACCAATTGCAACATTCACACTTGCCTCCCACAGACAAGAGTTCTTTCTCCCACCCTGGACCTTCCACAGATATATAAACCCCACTTGCCTAGCTTCGCACAGACGTCAAAACCTCTGAGTATCAGGCCTGGCAGGCAGGGAAGGGCGAGCGAGCGAAGGGAGGACAGCCGCCGGAGGAGGACGAAGCAGAGGGGAAGGGGTCTCGATCCGCCGCCTCTGCCCGCCTGGATGCGTCTTGTGAGGAGGAGGCGGAGGAAGCGGAGGAGGGGGCGGCAGAGGGAGAAGCAGAGGCAGGCAGTGAGGGAGGCATGAGCAGCGCCGCCCGCGCCCCTCGCCCGCCTTCGCCTTCCGCCTCCTAAGCGACCCTCCCTCCCTCCCAGCCCCATCCTCCCCGCAAGGCTTCCGAGGAGGAGGAGGAGAGGACGCCGCCCGAAGGAAAGGAAAGGTCGGTGGGCTCTTCGGGGGAGACCTTGGGGAAGGTCGCGGGAAGGGCGGGATGGGAAGGGGAAAAGTGCCCCATTTTCAAGAGCCACTTCGGGAGGGAAAGAGGGCAACCAAGGGGGGACCTCCCTCTCCCCCTCCTTCCCTCCTGGAAGAAGAAAGGAAAGACACGTGGACGCGCCTCCTTTCCGACGTGCGGGCCTCGCCTTCCTGGGCGCTGACACGCGAGAGCCTCCCTCCCGAAGACAGAAACCTGGCCCAGTCCTTCCTCGGTAGGCTATTGGGAGATCACCCTTGGGAGGTAATAATAATAAATTATTATCAGCTGCTGAGGCGAGGCGGCGGCGGCCATTTCCCCCCTCCGTCTTCCTCCTCCTCCTCGGCCTCCTTCCCCCTCGCCCCCTCCCATTGGCTGAGCCCGTGATGCCCCTTTTGCTGAGGGGCAAAAGGAAAGGGCCTGAAAGTTTGGGTGCTTTGCAAAAGCTTTTTTTTCCTAACGAAAAAAACGACGACATAACGAAAAACGGCCTCTCGCGATTCGAAACCGCGATATCCAGACGTGTGACAACCAATGCTTCAAAATTGCTTCAAAACAAACGAAAACAACGAATTAATTACGGTTAACGGGGAAAACGAATTATTTGAGCAAGCCTAGAGGTTACCCAATCTGTACTCTGTATTGGGGGTTGGCTTTTCAGAAGCCTCTCTTGTCTCCATTACTTGGTTACCTAGTGTTATCAATAAATCTCATTGATGGAAACAATCCATCAAAATGACTATACTTAAATTTTAATGTTGTTGCTGCTGAAATGCCACAATGCATTGACATTACAATGTGTTGATGCCTCATAATTCATATAGTTCATACCAATATCAGAATATCATAAATTTTGACAGCTTGCCTGGTTATGGTTATACTCATCTAAAATTAACAAAGGTTCTCATTCATACAATCATCAATGTGAATGTGTGTGATTGAGGCAGCCACCATATAATCAATATTACATATACATCAGGCATTTGTCTTATCTCTGTGTGTAGAGATATGACACCATATGGTAATACTTACGATAGATATATAGGAATGGTTAATTTAAATCTGTCTATTCAATTATTTCACTATATTCTAGTATTTTAACTGGAAGAAGTGGCGCCACTATTAGCTGATGGTCTCAGCTTATTAAAAAAGAAAGGGGAGGGGGCTTTCCTATTTAAGAGCAGGACATGGGGAGAAATCCTAAAAAGATGGCTAATGAAATAAACCACCAGAAATGGATAGCAAATATGATAACTCTAGCATTGTAAAAAACATGAGAGATTAGGAAGATTTTCAGAAATACCATTAGGAAGATTTTCAGAAATACCACTAACTTTATTATCTCTGAGGATTTTGGTCTTAACAAATTGCTGAGTAAGAATATAGAAATTAGACACTGGTTGTATGTATTCTACTAGTTTTTGGAAAGATCATACAATATTTGTGTACATGTGTGTCCATGAGACAGGAAAAAAAAGAAATGGAGATGACAATTGAATGTGACACCCTTCTGTTGTGCTCATACCACCAGAAAAAAAACATACCTAACTGATTTTAAAATTATTACAAAGGAATGGGATCTTGATTTTGGCAACAAAAAAGACTTTATTTTGTTCTACAACTACCTTGTTTGCTTTCAGCATTTTATAACATACCATCTTCAAAATTCTCACATAGCTCTGTTTTACAAATTAGCATGGTCTCTGTCACAACATATTAATGTATTTATGGGGAATGTGATATGTTTGGGAAATGGGAGAGGTGAAAATATTTCTGCTTTTATTTATATATGCTGATAAGTTGCATCTCATGATAATAAATTCAAATATGATTAAAAGTTCTGGAATGACAAGTATTTGCAGAAGGGCTGAAGAGGATTAACTGAAATCCCACTTTTGATATATCCGGGTCATGAACACCAAATGTTTTATTTCATTTATATACTTCTGATTGAAATGCATTGCATACCTAGATGTTTATTTGAGGTGAATACATTTATTCATCACAATTACAGTACAGTACTTTGCACCAGCGGAGGAAAAGAGGCCAGGAGAGAAGTTCCTGTGGTCCTCACTGCTAGTGCCATCAGAAGATATTTATTTCATGGAGGTGTTTCAATCCTAGAAAGACTAGTATCCACTAATTACAGTTACAATTGTCCCATATGCCCACAGTTCGTACAAGCTAAGTTCTTTAAGAATCAACACACTAATTTTCAATACAAAATCAATCACTTTGCTACGTGCTCCACTGAAGAGGTAATTTATGCCATTACATGTCCCTGCTCACTTATGTACATTGGCGAAATGGGTAGGGGAGTCAGACTTTGGATCATAGAACACAAAAGCAAGATCAAAAAACATTCCATCGATTCTATTCTATATAAGCATTTTGCAGACTTGTACCACAGCTCTGAGTCATTTCGAGTATAGGCTTTAGAGGTAGTTATACCTGGATGGTATTTTTTATTGAAGACTTCAGTGTTGAATCTACATTTAAGATTAGATGTGATTTTTTTTAAAAAAAAAAAACCCCACTGCATTTAGCCTTTTAAAGTAATTTAACTTGTTTGAATTATGCGGCATATTTTTATCTTGTTTACATTGTTTATTAATTTTAACACATCATTTTTTGCCCCTCAGCAATCTCATAATATTATGACATGATCAAAATATTTAATACATAAAATATTTATATTACGAGAATGTTTGTGAATTTTAGAAATGTACATACCACATTTGTGAAATTTTCATGATATATACATGTTGTCAATGTAATTTTTCAACCTAGGTTGCATCACATGCCCAGAAAATTGTGGATTTCAACTGGCAAATATAAATCATATTACTGTATGCAATTTTCTAAAAATAGATCGTATTAATGTTTGCATATTAATAAAAAAAACTAAGCCAATTTCTCATACATCCTTGCTTTCACGTTTTCATAATAACATGCATCAAAGGGTCTCAAATATAAACCACAAAGCAGGTAACACTTTAGAATATATGCATAAAAAGTGCTGGTTTCTTTTAAACCCATTCTTTCTTGCCATTTTTTTATGGGAAAGAGCTATGTAAAGTAGCATTTCAAGGCATTCAGTAACTTGACACAAAGAACATCCATAACAACATATGATACTGAGAGATATGTGAAGGTGGACTGTCAGCCACCAAGTCAACTTTATCTTTAAGGAAAATTAATACTATTTGGGCAGCTTCTCTACACCAGTATCCATGTGATTATAAGTGTTTTTTTCCCCAAACCTCAGGTCATCTTTCTCCCCCTTAATGTTTCTCATTTGTATTTCTTGTTAACAAAGTTGGAAACTCAAAATAATTCCTAATTGCCTTTCTAGATAACTTTGCAGACAACAATAATGCTGGTTTGTTGATTTGTTATTCACACTATATATTCCCCAATTTATGCCGTGACAGCTATAATTCATATTAGTTAAGTTACTGTTTTTTCTCCCAGTCCCCACAAGTGTCCTTTTCTCTGTATTATGTTGATAACTATTTAGCACTTTGAATATTTTATAAATAAGTGTGTGATTCATTATGTCTATCTTACTGCCTCTCACAGTATGTGTGGGTGTGCATTTGTAGGTTTGCTCCAACATAAAATGAGCACTCCTCATGTTCATGCAACTAATCAATAGACACAAATGTTTGGAGTTGGTGTGGATTGGACTTGGAAGTAGGAAAATAAGAAATAGTATAATTTCTGGAAGCATTAACCTACATCTTTTTACAGAAAAGTAGTCCCAATTGAATACAAAAATTGGGTTTAATTTTTTTAAGTCCTTATTCACAATGATTTTCCAAAATAGCATATTCTTGCATTTTGTTATGTTGAGATAATTTGTAAGGGAATTCAATTATCTTCAACATTCTTTACTGCTGTCACAAGTTGGCAGAATGACGAACGAAGACTGGAATGATGTTTATTCACTTTTTTCCCCTTGTGAAAAAAATTATCTCTAGGAGAAGATACTGATTTATATTAGCTTGGAACTATTCTAATACAATAATATACATGAGAAATGAATAATATCTATCATGGTAAGATACTGTCTTTTAGGGTGTTTTTGTTAAAAGCAATAGGGAACACTGAATATTAAAATGTATTGTCCAGAAAAATATGGAAAATTTTAAGTCAATATTACAGTTTTGTATGTGAGTTTCTATACCTTACAATTGTTAGAGGTAAGACTTTAAAAATATTCCCCATCTCAAAAATGTTTTTTTTTCTTTTCTTTCTTTTAAAAAAAATCAGAATGCTATATAGTGATAGCCTGGGTTACCATGCACACTCTTCTCAGGCTGGATCTACACTGCACTATATCCCAGGATTTTATCCCAGATTATCTGCATCAAAGTGGATTATGTAAATCTCAATTGCTATATAATCTGGGATAAGAAGATAAACTAGGATCGAATAGTGAGATATAGAATATTGGTGATGTGTTGTCGAAGGCTTTTATGGCCAGGATCACAGGATTGTTGTATGTTTTTTGGGCTGTATGGCCATGTTCCAGAAGTATTCTCTCCTGATGTTTCACCCACATCAGAGGTTGTGAGGTATGAGTATGGTGATGGCGACCTGTATGTTGATAATATCCTAATGTTTCAAGATGTTCTTATTGAAAAGTATCTGTATGCTATTAGCATCATACTAGATTTTTTTTCAGAATTCAGGAATGCAGTTTTACCCTGACATGATTTTGCTCAGACATTATGGTACAGCCTTGTGAAACTTCAAAAAAATGTTACCTACAGTTTTTGCAATTCAGATGTATTTTCTGCCCATGTTTTTTTTTTTCTCTTTGTCCTTTAAATGCGGCTTCTTTTCAGCTGGGAAAGCCATGAAAGCCCCAGAGAAACATTCTAGATTTATCTTCCACAGTGTAAATCAATAAACGGATACTAGAAGGGCGGCTTTAGACCTAATCCAAACACACAAGGGACTCCAGCTAATTTGATTCTAGACTCAAGCAAGACCTTCACTAAATCAAGAAAAACATTGCCAAGGGGCATAGATTGGTTAATTAACAGTTTTAGAGGCATGGTCTTTGCATTTCCTTTTAAAATAATGTTTTTAGTTTCATGGAAACATTGATAAATGTTATATATGTGACAAGTCATACTTTTGTAAGACTGGCCCCAGTGAAAATAGCTTTTTTTTTTTAAAAGACATTATTTGTGCCTTACATTTTTCAGTTATATATTTTCAGTGCTACAATCAGTGGACACCGTCATTCTTTCAAAATGGGTTTCTATGTGGACTCACAAAGTTGTTTTCGATTACAACTTTAGCTGCAATTTTATATAAAGTGATGCCTCAACTTACGAGTGATCTAACCTGTGTTTTTTGAAATACAAGCTTCTCTTGACTCTTTTTTGCTTCAAGATATGAAGGGAGATCCTGTATTCATTTTTGTGACTTCACCACCATTTCCCATCCCACAAGTCTCTCTCAAACCCTCCTGCCACTCTTTTTTTCTCTTCCCCTCCCTTCATACTTTCTCATGACAATGGGAGGAGAAATTAAAGGAGGTTGCAAGAGAGTGTATATGCAGCTGCGAGGGGTGTGTGGGCATGAGACAGTGGCATGAGCATGTGTATGTGGCAGTAGCATGAGCATCCCCTTCATCAACTGCTGCTGAGGAGGAGGAGGGAGGGAAGAGCATGAGACTCCAGCAAGTGTCCAGGCTGTCCTTGGGGTAGAAGCCTCTGCTGCCTCCTCTTCTGCTGCCACTGCCTCCACCACCACTTCAAGCCCAGCAACCACCTTCACAGCAGCAACAGCAGCAGCAGCCTCTGCAACTGCTGATCCCTCCTCTGGTGCTGCCGATCTAGAGAGGAACAACAACACTGCTGCCACCAAGCCGCCATCACCACTGCTGGGGAATGGGGTAAGAAGAAAATGGAAGATTGAAAAGGGGGAGAGAAGAAGAGGAAAGGACAGAAAAGAGAGGGAAGGAGGAAGAGAGAAAACAAGTGGGCATTTGTAGGCTGTGTTTCACCTCTGTCCACAAGCTATGTTTGTGTTTGGTTTGGTTTGGTTTGGTGAATATGGGGGCTTTGATGAGCTGGCTGTGGGTCCCTCTTGAGAAACTTTTGGAAGGAAGGAAGCGGAAGAGGAAGTGGTCTTCCTTCTCCTCCTAAGTGAGCTCCCTGATCTTGACAAGAACAATTGGTGTGGTTTTTGCAAGCCTGGAATCGATTAATAACATTTCAATGCATTTTGGTCCAAAACTATTTAGTTGCTTGTGATTTCTTTCTTTTCTTTTCTTTTTTAATTTTATTTTTATTTCCATTATTTGAAATGTACAATGCTTTTGACACAAAATAAATAAATAAAATGGAGAAATTTGATTTGACATATGAGCAAACTGAGTTACAGGTGTGGTCACAGAACAAATTAAACTTGTATGTTTACCTGTCTGAATGTATCTCCCTTTACGAAACACCGTGAAGACTAAGATCTTCTGGGGAGGCCCTGCTTTCGGTCCTGCCACCGTCACAGGCACGTTTGGGGAGGACAAGAGACAGGGCCCTCTTAGTGATTGCCCCTTGGCTACGGCAAGATTAGATCAGCCCCCTCCCTCTTGTCCTTCAGAAAGATGGTAAAGACCTGGCTGTGGGACCAAGCCTTTGAGGCAGTGCAATGAGGCAATAATAGGAAACCTACTCCACTGATTGGAGCCAGCATGGTGGTGTCCTGAGTTGGTTAAAACAGCTTATTTTAAAATAGATATAACTGATTTTAATGTTTGTGTATATTTATAATTATTATGTCCCGACATGGATTGCTTGCTATATATGTTGTGCTCTGCCCTGAGTCCCTTTCGGTGTGATAAGGGTGGAGTATAAATGTTTTAAGTCAATAAATAAAATATGTCAAGGTATTACTGTAGATGAATTTGGAAATAAGTCCACTAATTAAACAAGGCTCGATTTCTGAAATCTGTGTGTGCATGTGAATGTTTGTAGGACTCTATTGTCATCCAGCAATGAAAGAAGAAAAATGCCAATGACTGGAACCTAAAGTTACACATGTTAACTATTTTGACAGCAATGTTGGCATGTGGCTCTACATCAAAGACATCTTTGACTATAGGCATGAACTTGGTCTCAAAGCTAGTCCTTAAAATAGAGCAGAAAGGGGAAACTGGAAACGTAGTGTGGTTTTCCACATTTCTTGTAATCCTGTCTTAATCCATTTTGTATTACTTGTGGTTGGGGGTTTAAATGTGGAACTCACAAAAGGTTGCACAAATGAGAAATCTATTTTAAAAAAGAAAAGAGAATGAGAAGCTGCCTCTATTGAAAGTCCCAGAGTTATATCTGCAGAGGATTTTGCCAACTGCAAAAAAAAGGATAAACTTTAGGAGCTAATCTCTTCCTATTTGGATTTCTCTTATTCTGTCATGACCTTGATTCTCTCATATATTTCACCCCTCTCCCCTCTTCTCGTTTTTGAACTGGCTGTTTTTCTGCAGGCCTCTCCAGTGCAAGCATTTCTTTTGCTAAACCCCACAGTGAAATCATTCGGGCAAAGAAGGGTTTTTAACATGACATCTCGGAGATACACCAAGATTGATTGATTTTTGTGTGTGAGCATGTAGCCTGCAATGAAACTGTAACTGATTTCAGTCATCACAAACTATTACTATATAGAACAATGTGGGATATTCTTAAAGCTGATAATAGATCCGGCAGAGATTGTGACTTGCCTGGTTGGCAGAACCAGCTAACATAGAGGATTTTAGCAGATGGAAAAAAAAAGTGAGACAGAATATTTTGGCTCATGACACCTTCACAAAGGCTGTTAGGAAAGAGATACACTTTTGCAATATGAGTCACACTTTTGCTCTGCTTTTACTACCATAACCTCCTCATGCAATGTATATGGTAGTCAACTGCCTTTCAAGTCATTATGCTTTATTAAAATCAGGAATGCTAAGCATGTGTCTTAGAAAAGTTAATGTGATCTGTGTCCATCTAACCTTTTAATTTTACATGGAATTTTAATTGCAAGCTGAAATTTAATAATGCAGGTGAAAGCCAGTTATAGCACTGACAAATTCTGACTCTGGATAAAATTAAATTCTCATTCAATTCCACAAGCTCTGGGCTAGTCTACATTAGCCCTAAAACTCAAAGTGGACCAGAGGCTCCTGGATATTCAAACCATATCTAGAGTTTTACAGGCCTTAACACAGAAAAAACAGATCTGAATCAGTTTAACTTCACATTCAGCAAAGTTGGGAGTTTTGCAGAGAAACGGGTGGACTGAACTCATGTTGCCATATATTGCTGTGGCAGATGGCCACAGAGCTCCAGAGAGCTCCTGACTGTTGCCAGGCACCTTTTCTGATTTCAACAAAAAAAAAATCGATAAATAATAATAATAATAATAATAATAATAATAATAATAATAATAATAATAATAATCGAGGGGACTCAGATCAGCTTACAAGTACATATATGACAAGCATTCAATGCAGTTATACAATTGATAAAGACGGACAGTACATAAATAGAGGCAAGGCTTCCCTCTTTTCATCTCCAGCATCCGGCTGTGCTCGACTCAGCCATGGAGAGTGCAATTGCTTTCATTTTCCACGCTGAGGTGCTTGTCATCCATGGATACTTTTCCTGGTCGGATTTTTGCCGGCATGTTTTCCAGGGTGCTTTTTACCTCCCCACCAAAGCGGTACCTATTTACTTACATTGTTGTTTTCGAACTTCTTGGTGAGCAGAAGCTGGGCTGACAGTGGGAGCTCACCCCGACCCAGGCTTGAACTGCCAACCTTCCAGTCGGCAGGATCTTCTATAGCTGGTGGTTTACCCATTGTGCTAGCACGGCCCATACAGCCAGTGTGAAAAAAGGGGCACCTGCCTTCTCCCTGGTCATGTGGGTGCTTTTGATAATGTCAGCAAAGGCACCTTGTAATAGCCAGGAGCTCTTTGGAGCTTTGTGGCTGTTTAGCAGCAGTGACAGCAACAGGAAAGGCCTAATGACGATGAGTTGGGCTGAACCAATTTCAGTTAGCTGAACAAACACTGAGTGTGTGACTATTTCTGGGAACTATCCAGAGTATTGTCTGGTCCTAGATTTTGTAAGTGTCGGTGAACTCTTGTCTCTTTTTCTCAGGTCCCATTCAGACACGCCCATGTCCCGGGACTTGTCTGGGTTGTTACTGGAGATGTCCAAATGACACCTCTGGTAAAAACAAATTAATTTGGAACAAATCAAGGTTTCCCTCTTGCCCCCCCCCCACACACACACACACACATACATCTTCTGGCATATCATTTCCTTGCACCAGGAGGATGAGAAGAGAAAAGTTATAGTGGCGAGGTAGGTTGTACTTTTTTTTTTTAGGGGGAGATTAGAAGGCTTTGGGGTGGCTGCATGGCATTCCAATTTTAATTTGGATGGCACGTACTAGCCACACACACCCCAGAAAGTGTGGGGGAGTAGGGAGAGGAATCCATGCCAAAGTGGGTTTTTAAACCCACTTTGGCATAGATTTTGGGGTGTCTGGAAGCACCCTCACACACAATAGTCATAATGTGAGATCACTTTATAGCTGTCCGCTCCTGGAAGGTGTAGGACCCAAGAAATAGGCTCACACCTCTGGTCGCAATGGAAAACTTTATTGAATCCGCCTTGCCAAGATGACTGCAAAAGCTTTTACTGACTCTCTTCCGCTTTTCCCCTCAGTATATGGGGTTGTTGCCTTCCCCCTCCTCCTTCTCCATCCACACCTCCCTTTCCTTTGGTCCTTTCCCACGTTTGAAAACCAGACCCTGTCATAAATCAGCCTATCCTGCCAAATGGTCTCCTTCCTCTGTCCTCTTGTAGTCAGGTTGCGAAAAGACCAGCTTTGATGATGCTGTTCTTTGTTGCACCCTGACATGACTCCCCCCTTCGGACGACGACCCTGCGGGGAGAGACAAAGTTCCGACAATCTAAGAACAACAGCAGCAGAATAAGCCAGGAGAAGGAAAGAAGAAGGAGAGAGAGAGTCCAACCCCCCCCCTTTTCGGGATCATGGTCCAGGTTTATGGGGAAACTTTGTGTGAAACTGTTTTCTCAACTTCGGGGCTTTAACATGCTCTGCTGCTACCCATTCCGGGTGTAAGGTCTGTGAAGACCATTGGACCAAGTAGTACAGTTTCCCCCGAGACTTCTTGGAGTCCAGGATATCCTTGATTTCAAAATGGGTGTGTGCCCCCACCATAATGGGGACCGGATCTGCCCCCGGTTTACTCCATCTGTGAGTGTTTGGCGCTGGTTTCAGCAGGCTAACGTGAAACACTGGGTGCACCTTGCGCCATCTATGAGGCAATTGTAACCGTACTGTCACTGGGTTCACAACGGCCGAAATGGGAAAGGGACCAACATATCGTGGGCTCAGCTTCCGGGATGGTTGTGTGGATTTCAGGTGCTTTGTCGACAAGTACACTAACTCCCCCACTTTGTAGTCCGGTGGTGCTGTTCTCTTTCTATCTGCATATTTCTTGTAATCCACTTTGGCGGTGCGCAAGGCCTCCTGAACTGAAGGCCAAGCGGCAGCGATCTTCTCGCCCCAGTTCCCTGGCTTCTCGTGAGAAGGCAACTCCTTTTGCAGTGCGGGGAATGGCGGAAAATCTCTGCCGTTCACAACTTTAAACGGAGAGACCCCAGTGGACGCGTGATCCGAATTGTTAATGCAATATTCGGCAAGTGGTAGCATCGAGGACCATTGATCTTGCTGGTACGTGCTGTAGCAACGGAGGAACTGCTGAAGGGTCTTCTGAACCCGTTCGGTGGCTCCGTCTGTTTCTGGATGGAAGGCTGTGCTCAGGGCCCTTTCAGTTCCTAAAATACCCAGGAAAGACTTCCAAAACCTCGATGTGAACTGAGAGCCCCTGTCACTTATGATCCGCTTGGGACACCCGTGCAGGCGGAACACGTGTTGCAGAAACAATTTGGCCAACTCGGGTGCCGTTGGAAGTCTCTTAAGGGCCACGAAGTGAGCTTGTTTGGAGAACAGGTCAATTATAGTCCAGATTGTGTTGAAACCGTTGCTGTTGGGCAGGTCTACCACAAAGTCCATAGCTATATCCGTCCATGGTCTCGAGGGGTCTGCTACTGATTGCAACAATCCTTCCGGTCTGCCCACCTTTTGTTTTGCCATAGCGCACACTGGGCATTCCTGCAAATAACCCTTTACATCCTTGCGTATGGTTGGCCACCAGAATTGTCTATTCAACAGTTTCAGAGTTTTTGTAAACCCAAAATGACCAGCGAGCTTGGAGTCGTGTGCTTGGGCCAGCACCCTCCCCCGAAGTTCCTCCGGTACATAGTATTTGGAACCGTGAGTCCACAATCCCCCTGTTTGAGACAGTTCATCCCTATGAGACTGGAGCCAGGGGTCTGCATCTGCAGCTAGCCTCAATTCCTGGGACAGTTCGTGTGGTTGACCACTAGGTGGGGGCTTTTCCTTCGCTGTTGCCCTTGTCTGCACCATCAAACCCAGCTGTTCTTTCGTGAACACAGTTCCGACTTCCCCCAGGGCCGAATAGTTTGCATCGGGCATTCGAGATAGGGCATCTGCCATCCTGTTCTGGGTCCCCGGAAAGAACTTCAGCTTAAAATTGAAACGGTTAAAGAACTGTGCCCATCGCAGTTGTTTTGCATTCAGCCTTTGAGGGGTACGTAAAGCTTGCAGATTCTTGTGATCAGTCCATACCTCAAATTGGGCCTCGGTTCCCTCCAAGAAATGCCTCCAATGGGATAGGGCAGCCTTCACTGCGAAGGCCTCCTTCTCCCACACCCGCCAATTCCGTTCCGTTTCCGTGAACTTTCTTGATAAATAAGCACACGGTCTTAGAGCACCCTCATCATCGGCCTGCAACAGTATTGCTCCATAGGCCGCCTCTGATGCATCACAATGAACCACGAAAGGTTTGTCCCGTTGGGCATGAACTAATATGGGTTGACTTGTGAACCTCCTTTTTAATTCCTCAAACGCCTCTTGGCACTCAGGCGTCCAGTTCAGCTTCGCACCCGGCGTCTTCGTCTTCCGAGTCTCCCCCACTCCCTTAGTCTTTAGTAATTCTGTCAAAGGCAGAGACAGCTTGGCAAAGTCTTTGATGAACTGTCTATAGAAATTTGCAAAGCCTAGGAATCCCTGCAGCTGTCTTCGAGTCCTTGGAGGCTCCCACGCCAATACATCCTGCACCTTGGCGGGGTCCATAGCTATGCCTTTTGTGGAAATGCGGAACCCCAAGTAGTCTAACTCCGTTTTGTGGAATTCACACTTGGAGAGTTTAGCATAAAGCTGATTCTCCTTTAATCTCCGCAAGACTTCTCGAGTCAGCCTAATGTGTTCAGACAGTGATTTACTGTACAAAAGAATGTCATCGAGATATATAATAACCCCCTTATATAGCATGTCACGAAAGGTCTCATTTATGAACTGCATGAACACCTTTGGACCTCCGCACAAGCCAAAAGGTAAAACTTTAAAATGGTACTGCCCAAGGTGACAATTAAAAGCCGTTTTCCAACAGTCTTCATCTTTGATTCGAATCCTATAAAAAGCCTCCCGCAAGTCCAGTTTGGTAAAGATGCATGCCTCGCCCAATTGCGCCAACATCTCTGACATTAGGGGAAGCGGGTATTGGTTTGTGGTGGATATTGCGTTAAGACCTCTATAATCCACGACCAATCTTAGGCCGTCTGCTTTTGGCCTGAAAAATACTGGCGCTGCCATGGGGGACTGAGATGAAGCCTCTCTCTATATTTTTGTCAATAAATTCTCTGAGTGCCCTTTTCTCTGGTTCCGACATTGCATAGAGTTTTGGCTTAGGTAGTTTGGCATTGGGGTCTATTTCAATTGCACAGTCCGTCTTCCTATAAGGGGGCAACTGGTCACACTCCTTCTCACTGAACACCTCTGCGAATTCATGGTAGACTCTGGGAACACTTTCCAATGGTACCCCCTGTGACGTGGCTGCTATCGCCCCCTCTGGCTCCAGTACCTCTATGTCTTTCGGGGTACTCTCAAAATTGCAATTTCCATCCCAGAAAGTAAATGTCTCCCTTTTCCAGTCAATCTGAGGGTTTTGCCATCTCAGCCAAGGAACGCCCAAAATGACTGGCTGATGTGCCATTGTTGAAATCACAAATTGCAATGTCTCAGCATGAGAACCCATAGTCATTCTTAAAAACCCTGTTTTTTCTGTTACTGGGACTCCGTATGCTGGGGTTCCATCCAATTGTGCGAAGACTACTGGTGTCTTTAGTGGGTTTGGCTCCACCCCCAACCTGTTTGCTAGTTCGGGAGTAATTAGGCATCTCGTGCACCCACAGTCCAACATAGCATCTGCCTCTACCTGAATCCCTGTCTCTGGGTTCAACAGCCTCACTCTGACTCTCACAATGTCACAATTTACTCTTCTCAACTCACCCCCGTCGCCCTCTGGTGGTTCGATCTGTTTCCGGGCGTTCAAAACAGATCCCAGTCGTTTCCCGGTAACTCCAGGTCCTCCGCTTCCTCCATCTCTTCTGCCTGAAGCTGCCCTGGGGCTAAAGCCGTTTCCGTTGCCATGGCAGCTTTCCCTTTTGCTAGTTTGGAGCTCTGGTGGGGTGGCTTCTGGCTGTGAAGCCTCTCTCCTTTTGTCTCCACGCCTGTCCCTTTCGGACACTCTGCCGCTCGATGTCCCTCGCGGCCGCAAGCGAAGCAGGCCCCCCTCCCTGCTCTCCTCTCCCTGCTGGTCGACCTTCCGCGACGAGGGGAGAAGCGCCGTGTTGCTGCTGTCGGGGGTTTGATTCTGTTGCTCTCCCTTGGACGACGAGAGATTTGCTGTTGGTCCACCTCCACGCGCCCCGCTAGCAAAATCCAGTCCTCCAAGTCTCTTGGATTTCCTCTGTGTAAAGCCCACTCGAGCACCTCAGAGCGTAAACCAGCCCTGAAATATTCCAGTTTGGTGGTGTCGGACCAGTCCCTGATCTTCCCCGCTGTGGCTTTAAATTCCAGGGCATATTCTGACACTGTCCTTCCTCCCTGGTATATCCTTTTGAGTTGGGCCTTCGCCCTCTCCTCTGCCAAAGGGTCTTCGAATCTCTCACGGAGGGCTCTTAGGAAATCCTCCAGACAGGCTAGCTCCCGGGCACCAGTATCATACATCTGCATTAGCCAGTCTGCAGCTGCTTCTTTCAAGTTTGCCCCCACCATGTGGATTTTTGCGCTTTCTGAAGGGAATTGGTCCCCAAAATCCTCCATGAAGTGTCTTACGTTTGTAATGAAATAAGACAGCTGTTTGGGGTCCCCGTTGAACTTCACCCGAAATTCTCCCTTCCCAGGCATTTGGCTCCTTCCCGACAGGCCCGTGGGGAAAACTGATGTGCCCTGCTGAGGCATCTCATCCACATAGTCCTGTGGACCCTCCCCGGCAAAGGGACGGGGTTCAGTGCCTCTCCCGGGCAGCCCTCTCCTCTGCTCCCGTTGCTCGACTGTCGCCCTCCAGGACTCGTTTACCTGCCGCTGCATCAGATCCATCTGTCGAGAGAAAGTTTCAAACATTTTCTCCATCGCATCTAATCTCCTCTCCATCCTTCTCATCTCCGGGGCTCCCTCTCCGTCTCGCTGCCAATCGCCTCCCATCTGGATCTTCCGTCTCACCGTCACTCCCCTGCCTGCGGGTAACTGGGTGGAGGTCAGCGG
Organism: Anolis carolinensis; assembly: GCF_035594765.1. Taxonomy (NCBI): domain Eukaryota; kingdom Metazoa; phylum Chordata; class Lepidosauria; order Squamata; family Anolidae; genus Anolis; species Anolis carolinensis. The sequence goes on from NC_085844.1 coordinate 105,639,720, forward strand.
CTTCCACGACGGGTCCGAGGGGTCTGTCCCCCCTTCGCTCAATGCGGGCGATGGGTTCCTTTCCTCTCTCAACTCCTCTGCACCTCGAGGGTTCGCCTGTTCTTCTTCCAGGAAGAGGAATTCCTTCATGGTTTCTCCTCCATCAGGGTTCATGCTCTCACCGGAGAGACCTTTCCTCACGGGATGAGCCGAAAAAAAAGGGAGTAAAAGCTTAATGTCCGCTCCTGGAAGGTGTAGGACCCAAGAAATAGGCTCACACCGCTGGTCGCAATGGAAAACTTTATTGAATCCGCCTTGCCAAGATGACTGCAAAAGCTTTTACTGACTCTCTTCCGCTTTTCCCCTCAGTATATGGGGTTGTTGCCTCCCCCCTCCTCCTTCTCCATCCACACCTCCCTTTCCTTTGGTCCTTTCCCACGTTTGAAAACCAGACCCTGTCATAAATCAGCCTATCCTGCCAAATGGTCTCCTTCCTCTGTCCTCTTGTAGTCAGGTTGCGAAAAGACCAGCTTTGATGATGCTGTTCTTTGTTGCACCCTGACAATAGCTTTACAATGACTGTCAATAAATTTAATAAGAAGGACTTGCATAATAATAGCTAGGTTTCCATTATCTTCTTCATATAGATGTACTTCTACAAAAAAAAAAAACCCTTGAGATGATAGAGGTCTATGCACAAAAACCTTTTTTTTTCTTTTGAAATAAAGAAAGAGGAAACACAGCCACATAAAGGTGTTATGAATTATGTGTGTATGCGTGTGCATGTGTTTTCTTCACACATACACCCCAAATGGTTTATTAAAACAATGTCTTCACATAAAGGAGAGACAAATAAGCATTTGAACAGATGGGTTTAATAAAGACTCTGTAATATATCTGCCACAAACAGTTAGATATTCTCACTAAAGGGGAAACGGAATATGACTTAGAATAAAGAACTTCCAAATGCTTTGTGCTCTCAGTGAAGATGCATGAGATTAAAAGATGGGATATATAATGGAGGTCCCTATATGCTGCATAGATCAAAAGAATTCAGACAATGGAACTTCTTTACATTAGGGGAAAGTCCACTATCCTTACAGACTAATAAAAACCAAATTGCAGTCTGCCAAGAAACAAGGGTGAGTTTTTGACATATTTATGTTCTCAATTGAGGAAGGATATCCATTGTTCTTTATTCCAATATGCCATTTTAAAAGTATGGGAGATAAAAAAAAGTTTGCAAAAAGAGTTATGGATATATTTAGTTTTTGTCATTTTCTAAATGTGTTTGGCTATGTTTCTTGGACTCTGCCCTTTACAATTTCTTCTTTTTACAGATTGTTTTCCTCCCTCTGGTCTTAGAACTGTGGAGGGATGAGCATGACTCTTTTCTACCTCTGCCATTTTGATGTATAAAGATTCATCATGCCCTGGTTCCAAATAAATCTGCAGTTTTGTAAAAATATCTGCAAATATCTATGTTTCAATATGAATATATATCTGTATTTTATTTCATAATATGCATACTATACACAGGGAGTGCTGTGGCTTTTAGTTTTAAATATGTTTGTATGAATTATAGCTGTGAATCTTTAATCCCATTGATATTTAATTCTGTTTTAATGTGTGTAGATTTGTAGATTTCACTTCACTTCACTTCACTTTATTTCTTAATTAGTCGCTCTCCACCAGAGTGCTCCGAGCGACTTACAATTTAAAATAACATTCCACAATATAAAAAACATTCATCATAAAAACATTCAACATAAAAACATTCAACCTAAAAACATGCAACCTAAAAACATTCAACAGTGACTATTTGGCAAATTAGATCTGATTTACACATTGTTTTTGAGTTTCCTTGTGGAGAGAAAAAGTGGGGTATAAATAAACAACAACAACAACAACAACAATAATGTATTTTGACATGTGTTCCAAGCTGAGAACTGAATCTGAAGTAGGGATGCAAATACTCATTTTCTTGCATTGAAGCAAGAATAATTTGAAATGTTTTCTCTTCCTGGTCAAAATAATGAGTTTGACAACTTTCTCTTAACATGACTCCCAAATTATGGGAAATCATATGGTGGCTGGCTATTTGCTCATTTAGTTTCCTGCTATAACAGGATATCTTTTCTCATGCTGCAAAAGAAAATTTGAGATTTATGTTTTTATTTGATAATCGACATTTTCAATACGAGGAGCAGCTGAAAGAGCTGGGTATGTTTAGCCTGCAGAAGAGAGCGCTGAGTGGAGATGATAGTCATGTATAAATGAGGGGAAGTCACAGGGAGGAGAGAGCAAGCTTGTTTTCTGCTGCCCTGGAGACTAGGATGCGGAACAGCGGCTTTAAACTACAGGAAAGGAGATTCAATCTGAACATTAGGAAGAACTTTCTCACTGTGAGAGCTGTTTGGCACTGGAATTCTCTGCCCCATATTGTGGTGGAGGCTCCTTCTTTGGAGGCTTTAAAGGAGAGGCTGGATGGCCATCTGTCTGGGGTGCTTTGAATACAATTTCCTGCTTCTTGGCAGGAAGGTCTCTTCCAGTTCTATGATTTTATGATTCTATGATTCTATGAATATGAATTGAAAGCAAAATAAGTGGGGGACAAACATTCCTGAGATAAGAACACTCCACCAAAGAAGATTGACAGGTTATTGGGTCCCAAACAATATAGCATACAAAGTATGGGATGCATGCTTTGTATGTGCTTATGTGTCTCGTGAAGGTGAAATAAAATACTTTGATAAGCACAATCAGTGTGATTTGAGTGCTTAGGTATTGCAAAACACACTTTTAATTTATCTACATTGTAACATGAATGCAGTTTGACACTCCTTTATTTGCTATAGCTCAATGTTACATAATCATGGCAGCTGTATTTCTACAAAATCTTTAGCTTTTTCTGCCAAAGAGTGCTGGTGCCTCACCAAACTACAATCCCCCAGAATTCATAGCATTGAGCCTTTTCGCCAATGATTTCAAATTGCATTATTCTATGACATAGAGCCAGCCTTTATTCTCAAAGTTCAAATATTCATTGTATTATAGGATACAATAATAAATCAGACTGGAATTCCCTTTGGGTAAAATACATATGATGCGGTCAAAGTGTGTGTACCTATGAGACAATTCAAGAAGGTTTTTTAAATACTTGTACTTAGATGAAAACACAAACAAATCAAACAAACAAAAGCCTTACAAAGTTCATGTTCATGTTCCTTTTTTGTCCCAGTAATCAAAAGTGTTTAGTGAGTAAACTATCCTTTGATATGTGTTCTGAGCTAAAAAACGAATCTGAACTAAGGATGCAAATCCCTTGATAAGTTGTCATGTGTCTCAAACTTCAGCTGAATGTTTGTCCCAAAACCCTAGATAAATATTTATTAAAAATAATTGCAGCATTTGGACAGACTTCCTGGTGCTCTAAGATAAGGGCAAGACTCACTGGGTGATCTGGTGAATATATTTGTGCTACTTTTTCTAAGCCCGTGTTAGTTCTGCAAATAAATTCATGTTAATATGCTAAACCTTTTCCCCAATATCTTCCTCCATGTTATCTGTTTTCACTATTTGGACATTTATGATTTTATTGTTTTTCACACGTTTTGAAAATAATGTGTGGAACAACAAATTTTTTATCTCAGGTGTTCTGGCAAGATAAACAATGTCTTCTTTATTTGGTGACAGCCAGCAGGAGTCTTCATGGCAGTGTGAGATCCTTTGAGAAAATGTATTACAGGATACCAAATGGGGTATAATATATTAAGCATATGTTCAAGTAAATAAGCTGAAATAAATTATTCAGATTTTTTCTATTCCCTTAATGCTTTTTTTGCCGCATGTCTACTGACTGAGCAGAATGGTTCTTATTCACAAGTAAGCAGGCATGAGATTCCAGTCTGAAATGTTTGTAATGCATTAATCTATAAAATATATTAAATTCAATGTATGAAATTGCAACTCAGTGCATTTTTGTGTTGTATCTCATTTTGGAAAAAATAATAACTATTGATAGGATTGTGCAGGCATGGAGAGATAATTGAACTACCGGTATTTTCTGCCCTATTGTGGTCATAGGAACAGCCCTTTTTCCTGCCATACAATTTGTTTTGGGTGAAGCAAATTGATGCCAATGCAGGATGTCCCCTAGAAACAAACACCAGAAGAGAGTTGTCTTCCTTAGTATATAAGGGAAGAAAGGTTTAAGCAGCCTCACAATGTCTATAAAAATTTCATTAATAATTAATAATTATGATATAAAGATAAAGATAGTTAATAAGATTTCTCCTACCCCAGGTAGAAGACGCAATTTGCATTTTTCATGAAACCGTATGCTAGATTCAAGAACACCTTTAATATTCTATGTAATCAAGTCCTAAATGTTCTTGTTAAGCTGATTTGTAGATAGCTGCCTACAGAGATTCTTGTATCTTTATTAATGCATTTATATCCCACAAGGAGTTGTCCTGTTCTTAACTGTAGGGAAGGAAAAAAGAACAACACTGGTAGTATTCTAACCTCTGCGGGGAAGGCAAATGTTTTGTTCCCATGTGTTTTGTACATATTATTCCTTTAAGGATTTATCATGCAAGTCTTGCCTCTGATTTTATCTCTCCTTCAGTAGTCTCTCCTGGACTACTACCTGACAGCCTCAAGAAATCAACAACAATCTGGGAGTTCTGAAATAAGGAGAAAAATAAAATTATTCATCCTGCCAAACTGAAATCATTCATTTCCAGCCTAGAAACACCATCTGTTGCTCCTTCAGAGGAATAAGTGTTTGGTTAGTAAGATAGAAAAGCTTTGTAGCACTAGGGTGAGAAACCAACAGAAATACAGCCTGGCAAATGTAAATCAAGAATGCAAGGAATTAATCAGAGCCCACCTAGTGACTTCCAGCTTCCCAGTAACTTTATTGCAATGTGGCAGAGAGCCAATATATTCCATTGAGGGACTGGTGATGCTGCATGCTCAACCTGACAATGCACATTAAGAATTCAGCAGCTCATCTGGTTGTCATGTTTCTCCTTGGAGGCTTTAAAAAATGAACTGTTGTATAAGGAGCAATGCAATTAAGATGCAAACATTTTCATATTCCTGGCTCACTTCAATATGCTAGTGTGAGAATGCAGCAGACTGTTTAAAGGGAGCACTGCGGAAAATTACAAATGCATCCAGACCAAGGAGACAGTGTTATGTATACAGAAGCTTTAATAAGTACAAGATCCACGAAATGAGCAAAATGTCTTACTTTTAATCTCAACTTGGTAGACAATGGTATATCCCCTACTTTCGCCAAGATCTGTCTACACTAGAACTTTGACATATGGTCAATGAATGCAACTAGGTATGGTGGAAAATTTTATTGCTGGTCATGCTCAATTTTTTTTAAACCCACTAAACATTTCCAGTTATTTCATATTCAGAATGTGATGAATATTGCAATAATCATCATCTCAATATGTAGAGTCTGAAATTTATGGATTCTTCTGTTTAGCCCAGTGGTTCTCAACCTGGGGTCCCCAGATGTTTTTGGACTTCAACTCCCAGAAATCCTAACAACTGGTAAACTGGCTGGGATATTTGGGAATTGTAGGCCAGAAATATCTGGGGACCCCAGATTGAGAACCACTGGTTTAGCCCATAGCTTTGGGTGTTTAACTCATAAAAGTCTTGTGGGGTATTTTTTTTTTTTTAGTTTCATGCTTTACCTTATTAGTGCTGAAGGAGAGTCAGTATGTCACATTCTCTGGATAAGGATCCTGGAAACTAGACTTTGGGTCCACACATGTCCATAAGGTCCTAATAGGGATCTTAGGGAGCTTTCAGCCCCAGTAAATCCTATGATAGGTCACTCTAGGATTGCCATACTTCGCAAATGAGTTGAAGGCAAATAGCAGCAGCAGAAATGAGGGACACTACTTTTCTTCTTCATTCTGATAATAGCTCCACCTGTTCTGGCAAACAAACTAGTAAAATGTGGGCTAGACAAAACTACGGTTAGGTGGATCTGTAATTGGCTAAGCGGACGAACCCAAAGGGTGCTCACCAATGCGTCGTCTTCATCATGGAAAGAAGTGACAAGTGGAGTGCCGCAGGGCTCCGTCCTGGGCCCGGTTCTGTTCAACATCTTTATTAACGACTTAGACGAAGGGTTAGAAGGCACGATCATCAAGTTTGCAGATGACACAAAACTGGGAGGGATAGCTAACACTCCAGAAGACAGGAGCAGAATTCAAAACGATCTTGACAGACTAGAGAGATGGGCCAAAACTAACAAAATGAAGTTCAACAGGGACAAATGCAAGATACTTCACTTCGGCAGAAAAAATGGAAATCAAAGATACAGAATGGGGGACGCCTGGCTTGACAGCAGTGTGTGCGAAAAAGACCTTGGAGTCCTCGTGGACAACAAGTTAAACATGAGCCAACAATGTGATGCGGCTGCTAAAAAAGCCAATGGGATTCTGGCCTGCATCAATAGGGGAATAGCGTCTAGATCCAGGGAAGTTATGCTCCCCCTCTATTCTGCCTTGGTCAGACCACACCTGGAATACTGTGTCCAATTTTGGGCACCACAGTTGAAGGGAGATGTTGACAAGCTGGAAAGCGTCCAGAGGAGGGCGACTAAAATGATTAAGGGTCTGGAGAACAAGCCCTATGAGGAGCGGCTTAAAGAGCTGGGCATGTTTAGCCTGCAGAAGAGAAGGCTGAGAGGAGACATGATAGCCATGTACAAATATGTGAAGGGAAGTCATAGGGAAGAGGGAGCAAGCTTGTTTTCTGCTGCCCTGCAGACTAGGACACGGAACAATGGCTTCAAACTACAGGAAAGGAGATTCCACCTGAACATCAGGAAGAACTTCCTCACTGTGAGAGCTGTTCGACAGTGGAACTCTCTCCCCGGGGCCGTGGTGGAGGCTCCTTCCTTGGAGGCTTTTAAGCAGAGGCTGGATGGCCATCTGTCGGGGGTGCTTTGAATGCGATTTCCTGCTTCTTAGCAGGGGGTTGGACTAGATGGCCCATGTGGTCTCTTCCAACTCTACTATTCTATGATTCTATGATTCTATGAAATTTGGTCCATGAAATTAGACAGAATTGTATTTCAGCTTGTTTGGAAGAATTTACAAGTACACACTGCACATTTTCTTTGTGATGATATTTTTTTAAACTTCATTTTTTTAAAAAATCAAAGGACCTCTTCATATGTACCTTATTCCAGCGGCAGCAACTGGAGTTTTCCTGTTCAGTAACAGAACCCAATGGCTCCAATCACAATCTGGAGAACTACTTTTGGGGTGGCTCTGTGACTGAACTGCCACTGCCTCTGAAAAAATAGTTCCCTGTCTTTATATTAGGCAGGGTTCCTATCTTTCTATTAGGAAAGATAACTTGAACCACCAAAAACAGGCTTCCCCTTGTGATGAGGCAGGGGGGAAGCTGCGATTGAGCGGGACACGGGGAGACAGGTCCTCACACCCCCTGTACGAATGCCACCGGGTTGAGCACTATTCTGGCAACATGTATGACAAGGAGAAGGTGAAATGGACATAAATTGACAGATTTCCCAAAAAGGCAAGTGTGCAAAATAATGAGCCTTCATTATTTTCTATTTACAGCAACTCTGTGTCCCAGTGGATTATCTTCCAGTTTGTTGACATGAGGCTCAAACAACTTCTTGGCAGGAATAAACTGCAGAGTAAACAATAACTGTATTGTACAAATGGATGAGGACCAATGCATCATAATACAGAAGCAGATACCATGTTTTGCATGCATAGCAGGCTCATGAAGTTGTGAATCAGAAGGCCACTACATACTGTACCCTGCCAAGGAATTGATCTTTTTGTCACCTATGAAGAATGGGGTGTGTGTCCAAAAATAATAAAACATTTGGTGGACCACAATACATAGCTGTTCAGCTGCTTCATCTAAATAGCCATAGGTCAGACCTCAAATGTAATCTGTTTTCTCTACAAATGGATATAGCACAGGAATGGGCAAGCGTCAACTCTCCAGGACAAATGCCCATGCCTGATATAACAGGTCAGAGAAAAATCTCTATCTGAAGCCACATCTACACTGCCAGATAAATCCAGATTAACTGCTTTGAACTGGATTATACAGTAGAGTCTCACTCATCCAACATAAGCGGGCTGGCAGAATGTTGGATAAGCGAATATGTTGGATAATAAGGAGCATTAAGGAAAAGCCTATTAAACATAAAATTAGGTTATGATTTTACAAATTAAGCACCAGAACATCATGTTATACAACAAACTTGACAGAAAAAGTAGTTCAATACGCAGTAATGCTATGTAGTAATTATTGCATTTATGAATTTAGCACCAAAATATCACGATATATTGAAAACATTGACTACAAAAATGCGTTGGATAATCCAGAACGTTAGATAAGTGAGACTCTACTGTATTAGTTGACCCTGCCATATAAACCAGGTCAACGTTGATAATCTGAATTTTATCTAGCAGTGTAGATAGGGCCTGCTAGATCTCTGCTACAGTAATATATTGCAATGAATATGGGAAAGTGGAAATGTTTGTCATCTCCATTCAGATATTTATATTAACAGTATTTTTAAAAGGGAGGGTTGCAGATACCAAGAACAGTTGGATGCACAAGCTCAATACTGGGAAATTTCAGGGAACAAGTCCTGTTACTTTTACTTCTACAGATCAGAGGTAACAAGCATGAGTATCAGTGAAAAACAGAGCACAGATAATACATCTGTATACTAAAAAGTGCTTTACAGAAAATTCACATCACCCTTTTCATTGGCATTATGGCTAGGAGTGATGAGATCTGTAGTCCAACATCTGGTGGATCACATGTTTTCCACTCCTAGATTAGTGCTTCCCTTTTAAGAAAATGGAAAAGAATTTTGCATTGGTTGATCTTTTATCCTACAGATGTATATACTTCATAGTCTGTGAGATGATTTTTAAAGAACATGTTTGTGTTGTAAATATAAACACATACATGTGCATTTGTAAAAATATTGTGTAGTGATTTGAGTACTCTGGAAATCAGGGTTCAAATCCCCACTGCCAAGAAAGCCCTGCGATAGTCACTATAAGTCATAAAAACTTTGAATGGACACAACAATAACAGATGGATACTATGAAGTGGCAATGTCAATGCTGTGGAATTGCCTTCTCAGTGCCTCCTGATACCTACATTTGCACAACACTCTGCATTACAGAGATATTAGTATTGATGATATTGGTATTAGGTCAAATAGGTCATTTCTGAGTCACTCCCTTATTATTCTACAATTGTTTTAGAATATCTGTTCAGAGAGAAATGAAGCACACCTCATCTTCACTAGTAAAGCTGGCAACAATATCCTACACAACCAATTTTACAGTTTCTTAAGTCGCTCCTAACATGGAAAAAAAAAGTCATTTCACTGTACTGCTGCTACACATTTTCATGGAAATTAATGAGTCAGCTTTTTAAAAGTTATTTTTTCAGTTTTTCAGTTAATTATATCTTTACAATGCAGAAGATGCAGGGATTTTAGACCAATTTCCAGAAGCCCCAACTGGTCTAGTCAAGGATAACACCATGGAACAAAATTTGAAAAATGTTCTGTTACTGGTTTGAAGGTATTATTTTCCTGTTTAATCGTGTGGTACTTACTTTGAATGTAGTTGTTATACTCCAGACACTTCATTTTTGTGACTGCCACAAATTATGTTGAATTGGTTGAGACTCTATCAAATATTCATTGAAAAAAACTATTGCAAAATGTGCTGCATAATGCCTTGCCAAACTAGCAGTTCAAAAACATGCCAATGTGAGTAGATCAATAGGTACCGCTCTGGCGGGAAGGTAACGGCGCTCCATGCAGTCATGCCGGCTACATCACCTTGGAGGTGTCTACGGACAATGCCAGCTCTTTGGCTTAGAAATGGAGATGAGCACCAACCCCCAGAGTCAGACATGACTGGACTTAATGTCAGGGGAAACCTTTACCTTTGCCTTAATGCCTTGCGAAAACCTTTTTTTTCCAGTTTAATAAACTTTTTCTAAATAAATGTTTTGCTATGATAGAACCAATTAAGAAATGACATTTATAACCCAGGAAAAAAAATGTGTTACATAGTGTAATGGGATATGAGACTCTTTAACCTGAAACAGCTGGAGAACCAAAGGCTATTCATCCCTAGTCAATTGGCGCATCTACCTGTAGACTGAATGCAACTTTATTAGACTTTAACTGCCATGGCTCGACTCTATGGAATTATGGCGGTTGTAATTCTCCAACGTCCTTAGCCTTTTCTGCCAAAGAGTGCTGTTGTCATCAAACTATATGATTCCGTAAGGTGATTAAATTGGGGTCAGACTCCATTAATTCTATAGTATAGATGAAAAGATTCATTTTTGCTACCCTGCCATATATTTGTGTAAGTAACTAAGATGTTTTTAAATGGGTCAGATTTTGGATTCCTGTACATGCCTAAACATTTACAGTGCAGACAGCTATCTGCAATACAGAGATTTTACCTTTTAAGTGTACCGTACTGTAAATGTTTTAAAAGATTAACACATTAGTTAGATAATGATGTGTCGCATCCCCTCAGGTCCTTGCAAACAACTTTTACTTTGTCATGTTAGTTTTCAGAAACAAGATATGAATCCTTTTCTTTGGCCTCTAAGACCTTGTGTTGCATTAACTCAAACAAGAAGAGCAGAATGTCATTAAGCTAATGAAGTATTTATTGACCTCATGCCATTAATCTCTCCCACCTTGTGTGAAAGGAGAACAGTGTGTGCAGCCTAAACAGGGTATTTACTAAAGTATTGATTGCTACAGAGAACTTACTTTGGTGTTCTAGACCTGAAGACAGTGATTTTGAAGGCATGTTAAAAAGTGTTTCACTTTATTTAAAGAGGCAGCTACAAGAACACACATTAGTGATCTCCCACTGTTTGAAAGAACTGAGAATTATTATTCATTTTTGGATGAAAGATGTAAAGAGACATTTTTATTGGATTCACGATGGTTACAACAGTCTGTCTCTGAATGCAAGGTTTGCTCTGCCTTGATGTTACAGCAAAATGTAGCTACTAGAAATCAAGTATTCTACTTTCATCTTTACAAGACTCCTCTGATCACAATTCAGGTATTATTTATACATGTCCTGCTCCTTTTGAGATGGAGGGTGCATGTATATGGAATGCACACTAAAAGAGTTATCTGTCAGCAAACACATATTGGTAATTGTTGTTGCTTACTGGAGCTTGCAAAGATTTCTATCTAATACTTAAATACTAAGAAAGGGGAAACAAAGGGAAGAATACAAGTTGATGAAAAGCTTGTTAGCGCTTGCTTTGAAAGTCATTAGAGCTGTCATTTCCAAAGGTCAGTTGAAGATGTAAAGACAATAGTGAACAAATATGATGGGGAAATGAATATGACCAATATGACTTGGATTTGAACTACCCTGTGCTGTTGATCAAGACTGCAGAATTTTCATCTTATGAGTAATCAGACATTGCAGTCCTTTTCTCTATAGGAGAGTAAAGTTAATTAATAATCTGAGGAAGTAATTGTAAAAAAAAAACACATGAAGTAAATATAGACCACGCTGCCACATTCCATACAAAGAGCATTTATACCCTTTGTGCTTCACATCTCAAATATGCAAACAATGCTGATCTGAATGATAGCTTCCAAAATCTTACCTAGAGCAGAATTCAATATAATGTAAGGAGTTATCAATGTGAAACTGGGAAGAGGCACAAAACTTTTAAAATAAATAAGCAATGAAACTTCTCAGAGTCATGATACTAGCTGTTCTCTGGTTTCTATTACATTTGGCCTAAAGTGAATGGAGAAGAAAAAAAATGTTATGTCTTTTGAGACAAGCACATTGACACCTCTGAGAAATTCTGAGAGAATGGAGTGTTTTGATAAGAATTAGAAACATTTTCAGAATGGTTTTGCACTACAATTTTCGAGGCACATCTGCTTTAAGATGTTATTCATCTTTCAGGCATTTCTTTCTTTGCATTAATAGAGGGAGTCAAAGAATGCATGCATGAAACTAGTTTGAATACCTTGTCTCTGAATTTCTCCTCCACTGCTAAACAATATCTGAAAAGGAGTACAGACACATTGGGTTAAATATGAATACTGAATTACATACAACCCAAAAATTTGGTAAGTTCAAGCCGTCAAATAGTTCTGATAATGGAGCTATTATTGTTTCATTTTGTTTAATTTCATTTCAATTTGTTTTTCCTAACAATCTGTCTCTTCTGATGAGGTTTTTTGTTGTGTCAGAAGCAACTTGAGAACATACTGCAAGTCGCTTCTGGTGTGAGAGAATTAGCCATCTACAGAGATGTTGTCCAGGGGATGCCCAGATGTGTTACCATCCTGCTGGGAGGCTTCTCTCATGTCCTCACAAGCTAGAGCTGACAGAAGGGAGCTCACCCCATCTCACAGATTCAAACCAGCAACCTTCAGGTCAGCAGTTCTTAACCTATTGTGCCACTGCGGCTCCTGTTCATTCACTGAGTAACACATTGAAAATAATGTATCACTTTTGGTCACTACCCTCATCCCATTTTTTTCATTATTATTAGGTTAATGAGAGTATTCATAAATATGTGATTCTAAGGATTGGTTTCTCATAAAGAGAGTCACTTGGTTCTCTGCTTGTGGAGAGCAGTCATGAAAATAATAGGGTAACAATTTAGCTTCCTCTATTGTAGGTTAGGTTATGGGTACATCAGAAAAAGGTTCCAAAGGATTTCATTCCTGCCAAAAAATCATAGCGACTGGAGTTGGACAAAAATCAAGAGCAACAAAAAGATGGCAATGAGGATCTGTGAACTTAATTGGCCCATCTATTCACAGCAGAGGTGAGAGATGATTAGCTTCCTGGGCTGTGTTCCAGGGTAGAGAGAAATCTGATAGCCAAATGGCATTTGCTGAACAAAAGAGGAATGGGAAAATTTAGACATGAACAGTAGGATGGAAAAAGGCATCCTGGGTAGCCAAGATTTGTGATAATATCAGTTATGCAAAAATAAATCAAACCAATTGAATCCAGATGATGATAAGTAAAAGCATCTTCTCTCACCTGAAATTACCCAAAAGTGTTAACACATTTAAGAGAGTAACCCAAACTAATCAAATGTGAGCTAATGTGGAGGTCCTTTGGCTGAATCTGGGCTGCATTGAAAACCCCACCCAACCAGAGATAATGAAAATTATTTAGGACTCCCCCACTGTGGCCTAATTTTGTGTCAACATTGACACCCTGTTCCTAAACTACATAACTCAGATCCTAACTTGCTCCTTTCCTTCTTTTCCACCCCAGGTTTTTTCTCTCTTCTACTTGCAGTAGGGTTGAGAGATTGGATACGGGATGGGTTCTTATAACTTTAATCCCAAATAGATTGAGAAGCAGGGCTTCACTTCTTTTCTAACCTCTCACACTTGAATTCTTAACTACATTTTCCTCTAGTGTGGCTATTCCATCTTTGGTGAAAAGTGAGGCGAAGGTTTCAGAGAAGCTTCTTGTCACCAGAACCTTCACACATATGCACATGCAGAGACACACACACACAGCTCACCAGTGGGGAGACATGTACCTTTATTCATCCTGTCAAAGGATTACAAGTATTTAAAATGGGGAATTCCACCAGATGTATGGGGATGTTGATTCAGATTTAGAAAGTTGTCACAATTAGATGATTTGCCAAATGATATGATATGACTTTATTGGTAGTGTCATTTCTCCGACATGGTTTTGGAAAAAAAAAATTACTGGGGGAGGGGGATGCAAATTGAGATTTGCATTTTCAAATAGATATCAGTATCTTGCATCATAAAAGTTTAATTGGTGATTCATTATAGCTGATTTACAGTATCATCCGTAAATAAGAATAACCGTGTATGTGTTATCTGATCAGTATAAATCCATTACATAGATTATACAGTAGAGTCTCACTTATCCAACACTCACTTATCCAACGTTCTGGATTATCCAACGCATTTTTGTAGTCAATGTTTTCAATACATCGTGATATTTTGGTGCTAAATTCGTAAATACAGTAATTACTACATAGCATTACTGCATATTGTACTACTTTTTCTGTCAAATTTGTTATATAACGTGATGTTTTGGTGCTTAATTTGTAAAATCATAACCTAATTTGATGTTTAATAGGCTTTTCTTTAGTTTCTCCTTATTATCCAACATATTCGCTTATCCAACGTTCTGCCAGCCCGTTTACGTTGGATAAGCGAGACTCTACTGTACTGTGAACACAATACAATGAATCAAATGCACTGTTGGTTTAATTTGTTATTTATTGTTGTAGGTGTGTGTGCAACCTTGGGTGCCTCAAGATGGCCTGGCAGATATTGTGATCCATCAGCCACACTGTACTCAAGTGTGACACTGATGTTGTGTCAGTGTCACTCCAACCTAGTAAATAATTTAAACTTTATTTCTATCCTGCCCTATCTCCCTATGGGGACTCAGGGTAGTTCACAACATAAAGGGTAAACATTCAATGCTGTGAAATACAACAATGGACTTAAACAATTCAAAATAAGTAAACAAAACAGATCATTTGACAATAAAGCAGATCACACAAGACCAATAATAATAAATTACACAATGTTAATAAAACAAAGTTAAAAGCTGTGTCTAAATTCCATTCCTAATTTCATAGTGCCGGATCTTTAAACATTCACATTTCAATATGCCTAGGTACATAGAAAAAATTTTTTGCTTCCTAAGGGAAGACAGTGATGGGGCCACTCTGATCTCCTTTGGGATGGAATTCCAGAGACAAGGAGCAACTACAGAGAAGGCCCTCTCTCTCATGCCCACCAGCCAATGTGCACAGTGCCTGAGCAGGCTCATATGAGATACGGTTAGCCAGGTAGTCTACACCAGAACAATTTAGGGCTTTAAATGCACTTTAAATTTCTCCCAGTAACAAACTGGAAGCCAGTGGAGTTGCAGCAGCATGGGAGTTGTTCTCTCCCTGTACAGTGCTTCCGTTAGTAACCTGGCTGCTGAAACAGTTGAAGTGACCAGCAATTAAACTATCATGAGATGGGTTTGTGAATTTTTTTAGTTTCCAAATTATAATTGCCATTTTTTTCTTCATAGACACCTGTTGATCTTTTGCTCCATTTTTCATATTAAGAGAATATTTGATGTGGAAAGGAATTAGAAATATAAAAAAGGTAAAGGTTTTCCCCTGACGATAAGTCCAGTCGTGACCGACTCTGGGGGTTGGTGCTCATCTCTATTTCTAAGCCGAAAAGCCAGCGTTGTCCGTAGACATCTCCAAGGTCATGTGGCCGGCATGACTGCATTAAGCGCCGTTACCTTCCCGCTATTGATCTACTCACATTTGCATGTTTTTGAACTGCTAGGTTGGCAGGAGCTGGGGCTAACAGCGGGCGCTCATTCCGCTCCCGGAATTTGAACCTGGGACCTTTTGGTCTGCAAGTTCAGCAGCTCAGCGCTTTAACACACTTTAACACACTGCGCCACCACCAGTTGGAGAGAACCTCAGGGAAGGTGAGGTGCATCATTGTACAAATAAGAAATAGTGTTGGAGAATTCAGTGAAATTGAAAATGACTGAATACAGTAGACTCTTCCTGAAAATAATTTAACTCGGCAGCGACCTTGGCAGAATGCTGAGGTAATGTTTAAACAATCATGAAGTGATCTTGAATATGGTAGGCACTTGGAGCCAATTCAGACATGTTTTCTTTTTTCTGACATAGCAATCATTTCTAGGTAAAAATATCACCCTCATCTATGAGACTGCACCGAGGTAGAAAATATATTTCCACCTACACAGAAAGTCCTTTTAATAACAGAGTTGTCTATGAGAAAGCAAACAAGCAACAATTAGGATTGCATTTAGAAATATATATATTTTTTAGAAAATACAGGTGCAAATCTAGTAAATGAAAAAAAATGAGAGATCACAAAATGAGATA
This sequence comes from Anolis carolinensis, assembly GCF_035594765.1. Lineage (NCBI taxonomy): Eukaryota > Metazoa > Chordata > Lepidosauria > Squamata > Anolidae > Anolis > Anolis carolinensis. The sequence goes on from NC_085844.1 coordinate 105,655,722, forward strand.
TTAGTTATTATTTTTATTGTTAGATCTGCAAGATTTTGTGTATTTTTGAAGCAGATAATATCTGAATGAAACAAATTATCTAGATCCAATTCAGTCTGATTTTAGGCCTGACTATGGGGAAGAGACAGCATTGGTTGCCTTGCTACATGACTAACATGGAGGAAAAGGCAAGAGAAGTGTATCCCTGTTGGTTTGGCTGGACTCTTGGCAGCTTTCAATACTGTTGATAGTGGAATTCTTCTTGGTCACCTCACTGGGATGGAACTTGGAGGCCCTGTTCTGCAGTGGCTCTGTTCTTTCCTGAGGGGATGAACCCAGAATGCGGTGCTGGAGAACTCTTGTTCAATACACTTGTCAGAGCCTGTAGGATCCCACAGGCTCTGTTTTGTACCCCATGCTATATAATAGCAACATGAAACTAGTGGGAGAAGTCATCCAGAATTTTGGAATGTGGTGCCATCAATATGTGTATGACACCCAACTGTATTACTCCTTCCTACCCCAAGCCAAAGTGGATGCTCTGGTCCTAAATCCATGTTTGTCATCAGTAAGAAGAGACTGAATGGAATTGAAACATAATCTACATAAGACAGATGCACCTGGTCAGTTAGAAGGTAGATCAGGGGACAGGGATTCAGCTTGTGTTAGATTGGAGGTCAGCTGTGACCAGCAGTGCTGCGGAGTTCGAAGAGACATGAATGGAGGGCTTAAGGGAGAAATGCGCCAAGAGCAAGGCCCGTCAAGCTAACCCTGACCGGGACCGCCTTCCACCTGGAAACCGATGCCCTCACTGCGGGAGAACATGCAGATCAAGAATAGGTCCCTTCAGCCATCTATGGACACACCCCCAAGGTGGAAGACAATCATCCACGAACTATGAGGGATCGCCTAAGTAAGTAAGTAAGTAAGTAAGTAAGATGGGGTTCCACTCTCCATGAAGACACAGGGTCACAGTTTGAGTGAACTACTGGACTCAACATTTAACCTGGAGGCCTAGCTTTCTGCAGTGGTCAGGGTGGATTTGCACATTTAAAACTTGTTTGCCAACTGTGCTTGTTCCTTAAGATAGCATGATAGTACATTCCTTAGCTGCATCTTATTTGTATTACTGTAACACACTCTATTATTTTTAGTTAGGGAATCCTTGGTTGTTCTTTTTTAAAAATTAAAACTGTTTAGAAAGGTTTTGATAATGTATAGGTTTGGTTAAGTTTGGTTAAGTAAGAGGGTTATGAATATTAACTAAGAAATGTTGGGGTCTGTGAGAAATTTATTCTGTAAAAGAAAGACTTGCCTGTTGTTTTACAGATCTACCCATTTGTATTTCTCAGACTGAAAACACAAGTGAACACAATCTATCATCAGAAATTTCTTCTTTTACAAAGCTCTCACGTTTTCTATGAATAAAGACAGAAAATAGTGTTCTCTCTGTGTGTGTGTGTGTGTGTTCAGGCTTTACACTGAGACTTTTGTAGAGCTGTAAGAAAAACAAATGGACAAAAGGAACATTTATGAAAAATAATTATGATTGTGTCTGCTGAGTAATTTGTGCCTTTCATGCATTAAAATATCATTAAACAATGTTTTCCTTTCCACCTTCATACTTAGGTTAATATAACCCAAAACATTAAAATAAAACAGTGGGAGCTATGATTTAATTAAACAATAAAGAACAATAGACCATGCAGCAATACTGATTAAAGTTACCTCAGAGTCATACCAGCCTGACAAGAGGCCAAGTGCCTTTGAGCACCCAAGGAGGGCATTAATAAGCTCCACCATGCACTAAGACAACCCTTAATTGCAATTACAAAATTACTTTTTCAGCAAAGGAAAATAGAACATGTTTAAAATGCAACCTTTTTTTGCCAGCAAAATGTTGTTTACAAGACAGACAATGTGGCTGTGCTATCCATGGGTGGAATTTTTCTGCTCTCTAAGCCAAATGGGTGGAAATTTTTCTGCTCTCTGATCACTCCTTAATATAACCTTTAAGTAATATGGTGCAGTCTTGATAGCCATGCTGGCTGGGGATGACTGGATTGATAGTTCACTACCTCTGAAAGGCACCAGGTTGAGGAAAGGCACGTTAGATAATAAGTCTTGTGGTCTACTGTGGAAATTTGACTAAGCAGTTTCTTTCTGCAGAGCCTGTATTTGGAAAAACAAAGGGCCTTTTAATTGACCAAAAGGAACTCACAAGATATAAAAGACGCTCTACACTTGGAGCTATTGAAACAATTCCAAATTCTATAGTTGTGAAAAGAGAAATCTTGAAGTTTATGGGGGATGTTTTTAGTGCAAAGTTTAGTCACCATGGATAAGCTCACCTCAATGCTGATCTTCTCTGGGATGTTGTCTATATATATAAAAGGGTAATGAAATTTCGGCCTAGGACAAAACAACAAAACTACACATTCCAGAAACACTAAACTTGGCAGCACAACCCCTCATCCATGCCTCTACGTTCACACAACAAAAAGAAAAGTAAAGTCCTAATTAGAGGGAGAGGAATAATTGTTTTTATCCAATTGCTGCCAGTTAGAAGGCTAAGCTCTGCCCACTTGGTGTCCTAGCAATCCACTCAGCCCAGGGGACAGGCAGAGTTAGGCCTCACTTAGGCCTTTTCCACACTACCTATAAAATACAGAATACCTGATTTTAACTGGATTATATGTCAATGTAGACTCAAGGCACTTCCACACAGCTATATAACCCATTTATAATGGACTTAATGTCAGGGAAAACCTTTACCCCTTACCTTAACTACCACCAATTCCTCAATACTTTATTTCCCATACCACTATACTTTGCCACAGCAACGCGTGGCCGGGCACAGCTAGTTACATTCTAAAAGGATCTTATGCTCAAAAGGAGTTTAACCAGAGATATATCCTCCTGTAAAAATCACCTTGTAAAATGTTTTTACCTTGTAAAAAAGGTTCACATCTTCTCTGACATCAAAAGCAGGCAGGCAAACAAACAAACAACCTTCTCAGAAAAGCTCACATTGAGAATAAATGTTGATTTATTGTACAAGAACAAGTCTATCACAGTTTGAGCCTCTATGTTTAGCTGTAATACCTGTACATTGAAAAATGTCATGGGGATTAGTTTTTGGGTGTATACTTGGTTTGCAGGGTGTTCTCAGGCTCCCCGGTGGCACAATGGGTTAAACCCTTGTGCCGGTAGGACTGCTGACCTTAAGGTTGGGTTTCTGATCTGAAGGTTGCTGGTTCGAAGGAGAGTTGATGAGCTCCCTCTGTCAGCTTCAGATCCCCATGCAGGGACATGAGAGACATCCGGGCATCCCCTGAGCAACATCCTTGCAGATGGCCAATTCTCTCACACCAGAAACAACTTGCAGTTTCTCAACTCTCTCCTGACACAAAAAAATATGGTGTACTGAGCAACATCTCTTGGTCTAGAAACACAGATCTGACTGGTAGACCCCCAGCTAGCTATTCTGGCCACAGTAGAGACAAGGAGGAAGGTAAGAAGAATCTTTCTCCATGTTGCTATGTAGGCTTGGATGTCATTCTTAAGGTATAGATAAGGATATCATTCAGGAATAGTATCCAAATATTCAGGAATGGTATCCATCTAGAGACATTATTCGATAGTCATTGTCATGTGTTCTCCTCCCCCCTCCCCATCATTATTTCCTTGGCCCTAGTGGTTTAAAGAAGTTTATTCAAAAAAGCTACACTCCATATGATACCACCCACTCCCTGTGTGAATGCTGACTTCAAATGTATGAGCAGCTGACCACCCTATGCTCTAAAGGAGGGTCATATGCCAATTAAATTTAAGTCTTCATTTCACCCCAGGAGGGAGACTGACTTTCACCTAAATAAATGCAAAAAATCTATCATGATATGAGGACAGACCACCAATTCAGTATGGATACAAATGACTCTTGAGTTGTGGGTAAAACCAGGAAAAACTGTAGTTAGATGTTGGAGATAGTTCCTGCAGTTCTCCACACTCAAATCATATCCTAGATATAAGTTTAAAATAATAAATTTTAATAACTTGCTCTAGTAAGGTGGATTTCTTGTTCTCTGTATTTGGGGGGCAGAGGTGTGAAGCAGAATGGCATCTAGATAGAATTTCATTACCTTTTATTTTATGCACCAAGCACTTTGAATGCTTACGCAAATGACAGTCCAATACATTTTAATGAATGTCAACTGCAGCCTTTTCCTCCATGGTTAATATTTCAGACAGTGGCACGAGAGAATAAGAGTCCATTGAAATAAGATGATTATTTAAGAAATAGCATAGAGATTTGCATTTGACTCAGCTGTGATGCTAATATAGGAGGACCAATTCCATTTTCAGGTGCACTGCACTCTCATTTCATCCAAAAAACTGTCCCCACTGATGAAGATCCACCACAAAAAGGTCCCAGGAAAATATATTGCTTTTCAGAATTACAGGAACATAACCTTAACTGTCCTTGATGCTAATATACTAACATTCTTTGTCCTGTCATGTTCTTCAATATGAGCCTTCTTTAGATAAAGGTGGAGAAATCTCTCAGATTTTTCTTTCTTTCATATTCATTTTTTAAATAAAAACCCTTGAGGTTGTTCCATTCCAGACATGATACAAATGTATGGTAGTTCTTTTTTAAAAAAAATGGCTGAAATAAATTCTCAAATGTCTGATCTGAGGAAATCTTAATTCACAGCATGGAGAGGACTGTACTATTTTGTCCTACTCTTGTTAAAAGGGACTCTTTTAAGAAAAACTAGAGGTGGCTCTAATTGAGCATTAACATGGTTGAAAATACAGAGCTGCAAACTCTTGGAGAATAAGCCTTCAAACCTACATGGACAGTTCTGATCTTTTCCTTCCGGAACATGATAAAAATTGTGGATTTTTGTATATTCTGAGCCAAACCAAACTGAAGCAGAATTTCATTCATTCCTACCACCAATGGAAGAATTCACAATGAAGTTGAGTGCTCCTCATTGAGCAAAATCTTAACAAGTGGTTTGACAAATGTCATGAGATAGAAGGACTCACAAAGTTCAATAGGGATACATTGTACATATCTAGCATTTCTGGGCCCAGAGAAGAACTGACAGTGTATTTACAAAGATATGTGATATAGGTATGGAAGCAACAATATATTCAAATTCTATAGAATGTATTCTTGATTTGTGGATTAATATTTGAATTAATGAATATGTCTGAAAAACACATGCCTTGCTCCTTTTCCACCCCACTAAAACAGTATTTTATTTATTAACATTTACAGGTATTGAAAGGAGAATGCAGTCATACTGACAGAGTTTCAGGCAATTGTTGCCGAGAAGTTATGCTATTAGGGTAGAACTTTGGAGTACAAATTAAAGATCTTAATAGCATTATTGCATTTTGAGATAAATATTAGGGGTGTGCATAATATCGTCTTGGTGTACCGAATTCAGGGAATTTGAGCAATCCTGCTGCTGAATGCCCAAAAACAGGTCTGACAGGTGACAGCTGAAGCCTAAGTTGATACAAATCACATTAGCTGGATCTTTTCAGCTAATGAGGGCTAATGGGACTGAGTGGAACTCTACCTGAGGTTGAGGCAATGTGGAGGCAGAGTGTGGGCAGCCTCTCAAATCAGGTAAGAGCAGGGACCTGGTGGCTCCTCCTCTTCTTTGTTCCCTGGCAGCCTCCTCTATCTGTAGTCGGGAAAGCCAACGGGATTCTGGCCTGCATAAATAGGGGTATAGCATCTAGATCCAGGGAAGTCATGCTCCCCCTCTATTCTGCCTTGGTCAGACCACCCCTGGAATACTGCGTCCAATTCTGGGCACCACAGCTGAAGGGAGATGTTGACAAGCTGGAAAGCGTCCAGAGGAGGGCAACTAAAATGATCAAAGGTCTGGAGAACAAGCCCTATGAGGAGAGGCTTAAAGAACTGGGCATGTTTAGCCTGCAGAAGAGAAGACTGAGAGGAGACATGATAGCCATGTACAAATATGTGAGGGGAAGTCATAGGGAGGAGGGAGCAAGCTTGTTTTCTGCTGCCCTGCAGACTAGGACGGGAAACAATGGCTTCAAACTACAGGAAAGGAGATTCTACCTGAACATCAGGAAGAACTTCCTCACTGTGAGGGCTGTTTGGCAGTGGAACTCTCTTCCCCGGACTGTGGTGGAGGCTCCTTCTTTGGAGGCTTTTAAGCAGAGGCTCAATGGCCATCTGTCGGGGGTGCTTTAAATGCGATTTCCTGCTTCTTAGCAGGGAGTTGGACTGGATGGCCCATGAGGTCTCTTTCAACTCTACCATTCTATGATTCTATGATTGTAGGAACTCAGATACTTTTGTAATTTTTTACTTATTCCATCTAGTAGCTATTTCTGCAGAGAAAATACTATTTCTGTCTCTATACATGCTGTTTCATGTACAGAAAATACTATTTCATGTGCAAAACAGCAACATTACATCCAAAACGAAGAATATTTCAATATAGAAATATTATTTTCTGCAAAATTTACCCAGACTAATGTATTTTTTGAGCATAAAATATAAAATTTCCCTAGAATTATTTCCCAATTACAGCTTTTTGTTTCCAGAAAACAAAAGTTTAGAAATATTATTTCCAGGCCAATAAATTGAATTTTCTTGGCAAAATATGTTGTTTTCTGCATAAACCAACCATTTTGCACAGAAAAAGTTCTGACCTGCAAAAAAAAAGTTCAGGATTCTCCCCATCAGTTTCTCAACAGTGAAAAGACATGTTTTGGCCATTTTTTTTTTAAAGAAAGAAAGAAATGAATTTCTTTCCATCCTAATTCACATAGTCCCCCATTAGATACTGGATGTATCTCCTGTAGGCTTGCTCAAATAATTTGATTTCCCCGTTACCCGTTATTAATTCGTTACTTTCGTTTGTTTTGAAGCAATATACGGCCTTGATTGTCCACACGTCTGGATATCGCGGTTTCGAATCGCGAGAGGCCGTTTTTTCTTATTTCGTCGTTTTTTTGTTAGGAAAAAAAAGCTTTTGCAAATCACCCAAACTCCCACCATTCAGGCCCTTTCCTTTTGCCCCTCAGCAAAAGGGGCGTCACGGGCTCAGCCAATGGGAGGGGGCGAGGGGGAAGGAGGCCGAGGAGGAGGAGGAAGACGGAGGGGGGAAATGGCCGCCGCCGCCGCCTCGCCTCAGCTCAGGCCTGGTGTCTCTCTGTGAGGCGAGAAGGTGGCGGATGGAGCCGGGAATGGAGAGACCGAGAGAGACAGAGAGGGGCCCGGCGGTGAGGAGGAAGAGGCCCGGGATGCAAGGGGGTGTGGGCCAGGCCCGTCCTCGGCTGCTCCCGGGGAGGGAGGGAGGGAGGACTACGACTCCCAGGGGCCCAGATTCGCACCCTCCCTCCCCCAATACAGGTCTCCATACGACGCTACATGAACTTAAATGGATACTGTGGTTGTGTTGTCGAAAGCTTTCATGGCCGGGATCACACTGTTGTGGTATGTATTCCGGGCTCTATGGCCATGTGCCAGAAGCATTCTCTCCTGACGTTTCACCCACATCTGTGGCAGACATACTCAGAGGTTTTGATGTCTGTGCGAAGCTAGGCAAGTGGGGTTTATATATCTGTGGAAGGTCCAGGGTGGGAGAAAGAACTCTTGTCTGTGGGAGGCAAGTGTGAATGTTGCAATTGGTCACCTTGATTAGCATTGAATAGCCTTGCAGCTTCAAAACCTGGCTGCTTCCTACCTGGGGGAATCCTTTGTTGGGAGGTATTAGCTGGCCCTGATTGTTTCCTGTCTGGAATTCCCATTTTCTGGGTGTTGTTCTTTTACTGTCCTGATTTTAGCTTTTCTGTAGCTAAAAATGCATATAAAATTGATTCTATAGGTAGGATAAATGATTGGATTTCAACTCCTACAGCTTAGCTTTCTCTGCCAATAATGGTACCATACCAAACTAAACCTCCCAAGATTCTGTAGCAGTGAGCCATCTTGGATATTGTAAGGGATTTTATTATTATTATTATTATTATTATTATTATTATTATTATTATTATTAGACCTTGCTCCCAGGAAGGTGCCTTCGCTGTGGCTCCCAACTTATCTATCTCTACCTTTCCACATATTCTCCACATTGTGTGTATGTGTATGTATATTATATATACATGAGCCCCGATGGCGAAGTGTGTTAAAGCACTGAGCTGCTGAACTTGCAGACCGAAAGGTCCCAGGTTCAAATCCCGGGAGCAGAGTGAGTGCCCGCTGTTAGCTCCAGCTTCTGCCAACCTAGCAGCTTGAAAACATGCCAATGTGAGTAGATCAATAGGTACCACTCTGGCGGGAAGGTAATGGCACTCCATGTAGTCATGCTGGCCACATGACCTTGGAGGTGTCTATGGACAACACTGGCTCTTGGGCTTAGAAATGGAGATGAGCACCAACCCCCAGAGTCAGACATGACTGAACTTAAAGTCAAGGGATACCTTTACCTTTACCTATATATATACACACACACACATATGCAGGGACTATATATATATATATATATATATATATATATATATATATATATATATATACACACACACACAGTATATATCACACACACACCAATTTAACAAAGTTTCAGCCACAAAAACAAAGTTTCTGAAGTAGAACAATGACTTTCACAGTAAAGACAACCCAATTTAACAGGAAATAAGACTTTCAAACCAGGAACAGATTTCTGCAATTATTAAAAAATGGTTTATTATAAAAGCTATGAAAATTCGCCAAAAATCAGAGGATAAGGGAAACGTTCCAAATTTTGGTGAGCTATCAGTGTTAAATGTGTTCTACCACTGTACCAAGTTTGAAGAAGATCACTCAAAAAATGAGGGCGGGAGAGTCCTGTAAAATCTCCCCTCGTGCTGTTTTTTTTGGCCACTGCGCATGCGCGTCCACCATTAACGAATTAATTTTGAAAATAACAAATTTTCGTTAATTTCAAATTTTTTGGGGGGCAAAATTCGGAAATGACATCAGAAACAAAACGCTGGAGCCCCCAGCTTTTGAAACGAGTTTAGAATAAATTTTTTCATGGATCGCTCAAGCCTAATCTCCTGGAACAAAGTAATTATGTATTTCAGATCTGAGATAACTAAATATATGTTTTACACATAGTTAGACAATCTTTGTAAATCACCTTCTCCAGAAGGTCTCTCAGAGCAAATTGTCCTAAACAGCATATCCAAAATTTTGAGAACAGATGTGCTTGACCATCTTCAAGTAATAGCCCTGAAGAAAGGTATACTTCTATTTTCTGGAATGAGAATAGTAGAAAAAGAATTGTAATGATTTCAGAGTTCTTTGGCTTGCTTTGACAAAGCAGACGGTTTTCCTGAATGATGACTTAACTCTGCCAAGATAGAACTCTGTGGCTTCAGAAATGTAAGGAAGAGATTCACATTACAAGGAGAGAGGCAGATAACTTTGTTCCTTTGTACATTACAAGGATTTCTTTCAGGTGAGAAGGTGGAGTTGGAATCTCTTGCCCCAAGTGTAGCTATGGGAAACAAAATTAAAGTGTTGCCCCTCCACCTTAAGAACTCTGTCTCTAAAAGGATATTTTCTGCACTCTACAGATTTCTAATGTTACAGAATGTAAAAACTTGAAGATTATAGATCCCTAGAATGCTTAGACAGTATGCCCACACCGCCCCCACATCAATGAATGGTATGTTCCAAGACTGCTCCATTGATATCTGAAACTGTGGATTGATAGTGAATCCTGTATTTTCAGTGTACTGGAAACATATTATAGATTCACACTGAGGAACCTAGAGAGGTCCATAAACATTTCTGGATGAGTGAAATCCATGAATAAGAAGGTCATAATGTATTTCCTAACTTTTTATTGATACATTGAAAATCACAACAATGTTTTTGTTGATTTTGTCTTCTCTTGGTAACTTTCCTATACCTTTTGTTCTGATGCCTAAACTATGTAGTTTTATATTATTGTAATGCTAAAAATTTAAATATTGAAGGAAAATTTCATTGAGAAGCAGAATTCTTACTTAGGGAATCAATCCCATGCAGCCCCCAATTGACTATATCTCTGTCTGCAGCATCTCAAACAAACAAGATGCTGACCTGGGAATCCAGTACCACCTATCTTGCAACACATGATTTTTAACCATTTTTTTGCAAATGAAATACTTAGGGTGCTCCTCATTGAGTAAAACAAATGGTTTGACAAATGTCATGGAATGAAAAGAACCACAAAGCTCTCTAGGGATGCATTGTACATATCTAGCATTATGCACAATACTGTAGAATTAATGGAATATGCATTTTGACTATGAAGGCCCAATACGATGGAATAATGGGAATTGTAGTTATACAAAGTTTTAGTCTTCTCTGTCAAATAGTGATGGTACCTTATCAAATACAGATCCCAGGAATCCATAACATTGAGTCAGAACAGTTAAAATGGAATCAAATTGCATTAATTCTCCAGTGTATATGCACTCTTAGTGGCTTTTGAAAGCTAGATTTGTGTTTTGCTCTAATTTTTGTAATAAATGTTTTAACATCATCTGAGGTTTTAGGTAGTTCACATGATGCATGGATGTGAGCCCACATTCATTTAGCTAAAAAATATCCAAAAGGTTTATTTGCATTTTATGCTCCCCCTTTATTTCCTGTATAAGATTTTGAAAATTCATGTCAGAAAGTGGTTGAGATATTTCTTTAAAGGCATCATCAAACTGTTAAACAGTGGCACTGGCAGCCGTTCCAGAGGCTCCTTTAGAAAACAAATGTCTATACTCCCAGATGCAAAGCCCTGTCTCTTTTTCTTTAATTGAATAGCTATGAAGAGTCGAATGAACTGAACTTCAGAGATGCAATCTAATAGAGTCAAAAGGCAATATTAATTGAAAGGCTCCTCCTCCTTGTCCTTCTGGGTTTATTTGCGATGTTAAATATAAGATTTATTAAAATGGGCACTTAGAAACTGTTCAAATGATCCTGCAATGTTTTGAATACTGATGCCACTGAAACTGTTAGTTATTAAACTAAATGTTGAAAAACGGCAGTAATTGAATCCCACAAACATGTCTGCAACAAGTAAAGTCTGATGTCACTATTCAATGGACTATAATTGCTTCTTCATAATAAAGATTTATTAGTGTAAAAAGAAAATAATGCTTACACTTTTATTATGTAATTACTTTCTGCCTTGTGTGGCTTTTCCTGTTGGGAAATTACAGCCAAAATCAAATGAAATATTAACTACTGAATTTTAATCAAAGTCTAGAGTCAAAAGAAATGGCCATGGTTAAACAGGTGCTTCCATTGTTTTGGTATCCTGAGATGGAGTAATGACAAAATTTGCTTCCAGAAGAGGGGTCGAAATATCTCTGAAAGTATCATGAGTTTCTAATTCTTTAGTTTGCTTGTTCTTTCTCCATTTTACTGGAACAACAGAAAGATTGTGGCATACATACATAAATATGCATTTGTTTAGTGGTCTCTGATATCTTTAATGATGTTAACAATTGGAATTCTTTATCATTTATTTGTTATGTTATTTAATTTGTGTTAATCTGTGGTGACTTTTGATGTATATGTGGTTTGTTTTGGGTTATGGTGGGGTGGATTATTTTGTCTCAGTCAAATTTTTATGGCATTGAATATCTGATGATATTTGTTGTTAACTGCCTTGGGGAGATAGGGCGAGATATACGCCCTCTCTCAAGTACCCGAGCTAAACCATCTCCTTGGTTGACCGAGGAGTTGGCAGCGATGAAGTGAAAGAAGAGGGGTCTAGAGCGTGTGTGGCGTTTGAAGCAGAACAAATCAGACTGAACACGGCTATGCTTTTATTTAAAGGCATATGCCGCAGCAATAGATGCTGCTAAGAATGTTTTCTTTGCAGCTAATATTGCGTCCGCAAAGAACTGTCTGGCGGAGCTGTTTTGAGTTGTTAGAGGATTGTTGAATCCCATCTCTCAGGATGGGATCCCTGACAACTCGGCAGCCCGCTGTGAAGCATTTGCTCAGTTCTTTGCGGACAAAGTCACTCTGATCCACTCCAGCTTTGACACCAATTAACGGCAGCTTCCGAGGATGTAACACGAGCACCTGCTTGTCCTATTTTGATGGATTCATTTCAATTGGTTGAGCTCGAGGATGTGGACAAGGTGCTTGGAGAGGTGAGGGCTACCACATGTATCCTAGACCCCTGCCCATCGTGGCTGGTGAGAGAAGCCAGAGGGGGATTGGCCGAGTGGGTGAAGGTGGTGGTGAATGCCTCCCTTCGGGAAGGCATTGTTCCAGCGAGCCTTAAATTGGCTGTGATCAAACCGCTGTTGAAGAAGCCATCACTGGACCCCACTCAATTGGACAGCTATCCGCCTATTTCCAATCTCCCTTTCTTGGGCAAGGTCCTGGAATGTGTGGTGGCTGCGCAACTCCAGACATTCTTGGAAGATACTGATTTTCTAGATCTGGCACAGTCTGGCTTCAGGCTGAGGCATGGTACCGAGACAGCCTTGGTCGCCTTGGTAGATTATCTACGCTGGGAACTGGACAGGGGGACTGTGTCCCTGCTGGTTCTGCTGGACCTTTCAGCAGCCTTCGATACCATTGATCACAGTACACTTTACTGGCGGCATGTTAACATAGAAATGGAAGGTGATGGAAACATTGTATAATTGCAAGTTATTGACTGGTTTTGACCATCAGTAATGAGGAAAGGTTTAACTGTGGGGAAGACCAACCCATAAAAGTGTGCACACAGTATCATGCAATAGGGACTTTCACAAAGGTGATGGTCCAGCTTCAGTTCTGGTTTGCCTACCTCATATGATAAAGACCATCCTGAATAACAATAAAAGGGTCAGTGGATATTGGTGAAAATCAATTTCTATAATGTTGCATGTGACCGGATATTACATATGATCAGTTAGAGAGACGAATGGAAGTACACAAAGGAGGGGGTGGAAATTTTTATATATTTCAAGAAAAATAGATGCACCTTGATCTTTGGGGAGGGAAAGACAAGGAATCATCACAATCATATAATGAACTTACTAAGTATCAGGTGAACTAAATAATAGTAATTAATTAATTAACTGCATTTTTATTTATTTATTTATTTATTTCTGATATTTCTACCCCGCCCTTCTCCCCTAACCCTAACCCCTCCCCCATTTTCCTGATCTGTTTTATGTTTATGTGTATGTACTATTTCACAGTTTTATTTGCCCCATTTTTGTTTTTAACTGCTGAAATTGATACATTTTAAAAAATAAAATAAAAGAATGATGCAATGGACATGCAGGAAGGCAGAGTTGGGAGGATATAAGGAAGTAAAATCATGGGTTGTCAAAGTGGCACAACTGCTCAAATGAGAGTTGTGATATCAATAGTGCTTTCCCCATATGTATACACTATTATGATAATGTGACGGCTATAGAATTGTCGCATAAATAAAATATATGGTCAAAGAGAAAAAGATTTTTTATCATTATTACAGTAATCAAGTGTGAGATTAATTTGTTATAAGCTTGAAACAATCAAAATAACACAGCTGTAATTCAGATTATTTAGCCTCAGTGATGCCCCAGATTCATTTTGTTGGTGTCACACTTGCATATATATATGGACCAGTCTACGCCAGAGCTCCCTGTTGGTCGTCGCCGGCCCCAGCTCCTTCAATGTCAAGCCAGTCTCTTCAAGGATACCATCCATCCATCTTGCCCAATACTGTGCTAATTTAAACTGATCTGAGAAAGAAAAGTCCCTGGTAATGTTTGGAGCGCTAAAACGTTCCAGTACTTTAAACCAGCTTTGCTTTGCCTTTCATAACTGATACATATTATGATCAACAACACTCTCCAGTTTTTAACATCTGTAGTCCAATTACCCTGTAAATTAAATCAACAGTGATAATCTTTGAATCACAAAAAAGGAAAAGAGAGTGGGGACAAGGCAGTGTGATTCTCTCAAAGTTAATTGGTGACTTTATGGAAGAAAGATGTGAACTCATAACTTAGTCTCCTGGCTGTTCTTTGACATTAAATCCAATTTTGCAGTCTAATATTTTGAACAAGCTGTAGTCTTGCAAGGCAGCCAGATCAAATGCAATGTTTTCTAAATTCAAGGTGTTTGGGTTTCAAATTCTCTTAATAATCTAAAGGTTTTTCTTCCCTTCCCACCCACACTAGATTCATTTTCTCATTGAAGGCAAAACAATGCAAGGTCTACTAGGTGGCATCCAGTGGTGTTTTCCTGACAACTCTGCACTTTTCAATATCTTGAAGAGGGCTGTTAAAAGACAGTTGTTAGCCTACCCTAACCTAGCTACTGAAAAGCCTTCTTAACTGCTCTGCTTGAGTTTACTTCTAAATAATAGATCACTCTGGGTTCTGATTGATTAAGATACACACAAAGATTTAAAGCTTCCCCAAGGAGCCTTCAAATTAAAATTGATTAGCATATTAGAATAGGTCCCTCACCTTCAGAAGGTGTTCTTGCAAATGTTATGAGTGAGTCATTAGCAATGGCCAATTCCCTTGTGTTATCCTTACAGGTTAATAGCCAAGAGAAGTCAATGCTCTTGACTTGTTATTTTGACATTATCCTGCTTAGCAGGAACCAAAAAGGGCATAATAAAAATAAGTGGTAATAATGCGTGGAATGTACATTAACTGTGACAAAGTCTTTTTCTTATTTTATTTTTTAAAATGTGGCTCTGTGTAAATCTGGTAGGACCTCTAGTTGCTGCAAAGGTCACTTGCATGATCATCCTTAGTCCCTAGCAATCAAACTGAGCTGGTTGAAAATACAATTCACTCCATCACTGCAACTATGGAGCCGCTTGACGATGAGGAAGCACAGCTATCCTTGGGCAATTTAAAACCTAAGCCAGGCAGCTCAAGGGCAACACTCTGGGGAAGGTCAGTCTGGAGAAAGATATATTTGAGGAATGAACTGAGCAGTGCTATGTAGCAGGACTGAGTGATCCATTCATTGATAGCAAGCTGAGGGTTTATTCCTTACATAGAGAGTGCATACAAAGCAAGAGAGAAAAATAAACATTGAGAGTCACAAGAAAGTAGATATTCTTTTCACTACTCTCTCCTTCTGTAGTTGAATTATGGCAAATATTCAAGACATCTGTTGGAATCCTACTGGACAATTTTGAATATATAATCTATAGTAAAGGTAGCATATTAAATATATTTGGTATGTATAGATTACATAATCTGTCCCTTGGTTGTGAGGGGCTAATTAGTTGTTTATATGCAAAGTTGTAACCCTATTGTTACTACAAGTTGGTGTGCATGCTCACCTTCCCCGTGTTCATGAATGACCCACATCTTCTATGAGAACAGTGGTTCCCAACAGTTGGTCCTCCAGTTGCTTTGGATTTCAGTTCCCAGAAATCCCAGCCAGCTTACCACCTGTTAGGAATTATGTGAGCTGGAGGACCAAAGGTTGGGAACCACTGTCCTAGTGGGAATAGAGGGTGTGTGGGAGGACCTTTAAAGTGATCACACATTATAGCAGCATAAGACAAAGGGAAACAAACCCCCTTGACTCTTTCCACATCAGGTTCTGTGATGGCACAGAAGACTCAGGCACCATATAGTCTGCCATATAATGTAGTTTGAAGTTGCTTTATATGATCAGTGTAGACTCATATAATGCAGTTCAGTGAAGTTAAACTGCATTATCTGAAACAATAGATAATGCAGTTTGAAACTACATTATATGGCAGTGTAGACGGAGCCTAAAAGAAGGCATTCTGGAGTATATCAAAATCAATATATGAGTATTATGTTTTGGATCTGATGACATTAAGTTTTGGATCTGATGACATTAGAAATCAGTGTATTTATTTATTTATTTACAGTATTTATATTCCACCTTTCTCACCCCAAAGGGGACTCAGGGCAGATTACAATGAACACGTATATGGCAAACATTCAATGCCAACAGACAAACAACATACAGTATAGACAGACACAGAGGCATTTAACATGTTTCTAGCTTCACGATTCCAGCCACAGGGGGAGCTGTTGCTTCACCATCCACTAGTGGTTGTACTTCCTCATTCCTTTCCTCATGTTTTGCTGGCAGTTTTATGATGTTGTAAATTAGTTAAATTAGCCTCCCGCATAAAGCGTACCTAAATTTCCCTACTTGACAGATGCAACTGTCTTTCGGGGCTGCATAGGTCAACAGCAAGCCAGGCTATTTAATGGTTGGGGGCTTAACCCAACCCGGGCTTCGAACTCATGATCTCTCGGTCAGTAGTGATTTCTTGCAGCTGGTTACTAGCCAGCTGCGCCACAGCCCGGCCCCAATGTAGTGGGAAGAATAGCAGTTTTAAAATGAGTGATCCTATTGTATTTCCAATTTTACTTGTATGAGATAGAACGTAAGTACTAGGCTTGTCGATCGATGGAAAAAATGTTTCAATTCTCGTTTCTAAAGTAGGGGGTGCCGGCTCTTCGATGTAGAAATTATTTCTAAATGTTTCACCCAAAATTTTTGGATATTTCCAAAAATTCGTAATGTTTCTAAAATGTTTCTAAAATGGCGGACGCGCATGTGCAATCGCCAAAAAACAGGAAACCGGGGGGACTTTTCTGGGGGTCTCCCACCCTCATTTCTTGAGCTATTCTCATCAAATTTGGTACAGTGGGAGAACACATTCCACACTCTTTGCTCAACAAATTGCAGAATGTTTCCTGTCTCCTATGATTTTTGGCGAATTTTCATAACTTTTTATAATACACTATTTTTCAATATTTGAAGAAACCTGTTCCTGGTTTGAAAGTCTTATTTCCTGTTCAATTGGGTTCTTATCACTGTAAAAGTCCCTCTTCTACTTGTATAGACTTTGGATTAGAAATGCAGAACACGCCAAGCAATGCCTTGACAGGATTGGCAACGTCCTTTGGAAACTATAAATTGCCTTTGAACCTTTTGATCAATGGTGCCACTGGCTGACCTTGTGATTGCAAAAATGAAACTCTGGCTGAGGACTTTGGATTAGAAATGCAGCACACGCCAAGCAATGCCTTGACAGGATTGGCAATGTCCTTTGGAAACTATAAATTGCTGTGGACCCTCTATTGAATCAAATCAATGTCTGACTTTGTGATTGCAGAAATAAAACTCAGCCCAAGGCTTGGGAATAGAAATGGAGTGTGAGGGAGGCAATGCTAATATATAATAATATATAATTTTCAAGCTCCCTCCTTTTAAGGCTTGGAAAGAAAGGCTTATGGGGTGATTGCGTTATTCCAAAAAAGGAAAAATAGAAAGGCAAAAGGTCTACCTCAGGAGAAGGAACCAACCCAAAGCTCAGCACTAGCAGGGAGGGACGCAGACTCCTTTGGAAAAAAAAATTCCCAACATCCACAGCAAGGACTCTGCCCCAAGCCCCAAGCCAATTTCCCCCCAACACAATATCTAAGCACTGCAGCAACCCTCTACTCCCAGTCACTTTGCCCTCTCAGCTTCACGGCGTGCGCGAACCACCCTCTCTCCTCGGTATCCCAACCCAGAATGGCTTGGCTCTGTGCGGAGGCGATTTTTATAGCGATTCTAAACGTGGACGCGGAGGACGCTAGCCCCCACCTTTTTTAGCCATCGTGGAAGACTCTGATTGGCAGGGAGCGGGAGCCATGTTAGGCTGCGCTAGGCTCCCATTCATGTTAGGTTGCAGAAACAATAATAATAATAATAATAATAATAATAATAATAATAATAATAATAATATATAAAAAATATTTTAAAAAAAATTTGGAGGAAAAAAATTAACGAAAATTTTAAGACACAATTACAGAATGGGCCAACGATGGATCGTATTACATTGCCAGTAGCGCCCAGGGAAAACGTTTCAATACTCGTGTCAAAAAAAGGGAACAATATGAAATAATTACGGTAGGGGAATTTTTACGACAATATGAACAACCCTAGTAAGTACATACACATCTCTGCAGACAGATACAGTGGAAGAAGTAGATGGGAGTTTGTCTTCCTTCTGTATCTTTAACATTAATGGCATAATGATAACAGAGTTTTGAGGTCACTTGCAATGCATCCCCCACAGCAATGAGAAGAGTTTTATCTTTTTCTTTCCAGTAGGCTTTTCTCCTTCCAAATTCTGCTTGAACAGATGAGTTCATTATTTTGTTTAAAAACTAGTTAACAGAAAGGAAGGGTGTCCCCTAAGGTTCTTAGAATTGTTCCCCTCCTGCAAGTTGATTAAGAATCATTAGAGATATCATTGTAGGGTGTAACAGACTTTCCCTGTTAGCTACAATACTTTATCAAATGGATGTCAGTGGCAGATTTCATTTATTCCACATCTATTATGCTTACACTGCCACTTTATTCAGCTCTTGAAAGCTTGGGAAAAGATCAATACACTTAATATCCTGTTTTTATTTTTATAACTGTTTTCTGAAATTTGTGTTCATGGTACAAATGCTTCCATGGCATATGGAAGGATTGCCTGATGCAATCTCTTTTGGTTTCTGAATCCGAGAAGGCTTTATTTTTGCATCTTCAAAAGCTTTGGATTTATCTAAATTAGTGTTGTTCTATCTCCTTAAATACCAAATGTATGTCCAGTGCTCAAGAACACTAAATGACCAAAACCTGAGAGCTAGTAATAATACCATACATTTTATTCAAAAGCCTGGACAAAATTATTTTACTACTTATTAATTTAAAGACCATATCCTATGACCACTTCTTTTTAGTGCACAGTATTATTTTCCTCGGTTAATTTCCAGTCAGTGTATTTGAATTTGCTGCAGATCAGAAGGTGAGCTTTACAAAAACACAGGCAGCTGAAAAGCCTACTTTATTCTTTTTTTCATTTGGATGACAAAGGAAATGACTCCATTATAGTTTGAAAACAATTTT
This sequence comes from Anolis carolinensis, assembly GCF_035594765.1. NCBI lineage: Eukaryota > Metazoa > Chordata > Lepidosauria > Squamata > Anolidae > Anolis > Anolis carolinensis. The sequence continues at coordinate 105,674,638 of NC_085844.1, forward strand.
GCTGGTTTTGAGCTTCTATCTAAAATAGTCAATTTCACATCTCTAAAGAAACGAAACAGAGTCATCTTACTTACGAAATCCACACATTTGTAGGCTTTAGGTACTATAGAAGATAAAAAAATGGTTCAAATTACACACCAAAGTATGCACAGAGATAGAAAGAACCAGCTGTCCTAACACAAGAAAAATGGCTTACGAAGATTTGTTAATTAGCTGAAATGGACAAACTGATGATTTTTTATTGTGTCAGAAGCGAATTGAGAACATACTGCAAGTCGCTTCCTGTGTGAGAGAATTGACCGTCTACAAAGACGTTACCCAGGGGACACCCAGATGTGTTACCATCCTGTGGGAGGCTTCTCTCATGTCTCCACATGGGAAGCTGGGGCTGACAGATGGGAGCGCATCCTGTCTCACAGATTCAAACTGCCGATTTTCAGGTCAGCAGTTCAGCCAGTGCAAGGGTTTAACCGATTGCACCACTGCAGCTTCTACTGATGATGCTGATCAAGGAGAAATCAATGACTAACTTTAAGAAAGAGTGGGACTTCTCCTTTTTTACAGCAAAGATGGGGAGAAACCTCTACTATTATTTTTTCTGATTAGAAGAATGTTAGTAAAAAGAATCAGTAAAGTAAAATCAGTAGGCAACAAGTGTGAGACTTGCAGGTTATTACTAGTAGTTCTTTGTTCAGAATGTGTTTAATAGTGTGGATTTTTTTATGTTAGGATGATTGTTATAAGTAACTATAGTCATAATTTTGATACTGCCTGTTTCCCCAAAAATAAGACATCCCCAAAAAATAAGACCTAGTAGAAGTTTTGCTGAATTGCTAAATATAAGGCCTCCCCCTAAAGTAAGACCTAGCAGAGTTTTTGTTTGAAAGCATGCCCAGTGCCTGCCAAATAGAACACCAGAGCATGCAGGATTGGTAAATGTACATACCAGCTGTACATGGAAATAATAGTAGTAACAAGAAATTCTTGATAGGATTCACAGTTTGTCTGGTTATGCTGGTTTGTGATGACAACTACTGTACAGTATATAATAAATGTTCATTTTTTGTTCAACAATAAATGTGAATTCTTCATGGAAAAATAAGACATCCCCTGAAAATAAGACCTAGTACATCTTTGGGAGCAAAAATTAATATAAGACACTGTCTTATTTTCGGGGAAACATGGTATTGCAACAATTATTAACCCCTATTTTATCTGGCATTAGCTGCATGGGGAAAGATCAATTCTTCTAGTGACTGGGCACCAGGCATGTAGCCGGGGGGGGGGGGGGGTGGCTACCCCCCTCCCGAAATTCTCAGGGTGGTCCGCGAGAAGGCCTTACATTTATTATTTAAACTGTTATGTTTATTCATATCATGATCTGATCACCATGCACAATATATCCCATATGCATGGGGGTATTGGGATAACAATACAAAAGGTTTGCTAGGGTAAACCCTCTCCCGCACAGACTCAGACCCCCCCCCCCCCGAACCAAAATCCCATCTCCTCCTGAAACAAAATCCTGGCTACGGGCCTGCTGGGCACAGATGAATGATGTTTCATCCAAGTTTAGAGGAGGTTCGGTCTAGGAGAAATCACTTTGTTAAGTATGCATAACTATATGGACCTCATCAAAAGAGAAATTTTTAGCATTCTAGGACACTTCTGCCTAGAGTGACGGAGCCCAATGCCACTTATTACAAGATGTAGTCTTATGCCTGGTGGGGCTTTATTGCTCAACTGGGGCAGCAGCATCATAGGATGCTATGACAGCAAAATGATAGCCTCCCCATGTTCTTTTAGGAACAACGGGCCTGCCTCAGGGGGAAGCAGTGCGGTGATGCTTCTCCATGTCTGATGGGGAAGCATCACTGCTGGCCAGGGCATAGGATGCTAGGATTGCCCTTCTGCCCCACTGATTCACCACAGAGGCTAATGAATCGGCATGGGGGATCTCATCAATGTGATAAGGTCCCGAGTAGCTGATATAGAATTCAGTCCAATATTCTTACTTCAAAGTGGGAAGCCCTGGAAGCATAAGACATATCACTTATTTACTTTTCAAAAGATGAATACTAAGCTCAATCCAGGAATCATGAATCTTTTCAAAAAAAATGTTTAGTTTGGGTCACCAGTGGACTCAGGGGCCATCTATTTTTGTCTTGCACAGAGCCCTCTGATATTTCAAGCACAAAGAGGTTTCCCCAAAGGCAAATAGACCTAATGTCTCTTCTACTGGTAGAAGTTGTTACTATTTACAGTATTTTTACAGTATTTATATTCCGCCCTTTTCACCCCGAAGGGGACATTCAGTGCTCATAAACACATCAAACTGAGACCGAGACAGACAGACGCAGAGGCAATTTAACCTTCTCCTGAAGGGGATGTTCGATTCTGGCTACAGGGGGGAGCAGCTGCTTCATCATCCACTCTGATGGCACTTCCTCATTCCAAGTCATAAATTAGTTAAACTTGCCTCCCCACTTTTATAAGTGCTACCTTATTTCCTACTTGATAGATGCAACTATCTTTCGGGTTGCTAGGTCAGCAACGAGCAGGGGCTATTTTTTATTTTTAATTGACGGGTGCTCACCCCGCCACAGGCTGGCCTCGAACTCATGACCTCATGGTCAGAGTGATTTATTGCAGCTGCTCAACAGCCTGCTCCACGGCCCGGCCCCTAAGTTTCTGAATTTGTTTTCCAAGTCACGTCTAGGTCATGACAATGGGAATTTGACAATAACCAAGTAGAGCGGGTCATTGGATTTCTAGCAACTGTAGATGTGCAATGGCCAATTTCTTCAAGTTAGTGCATTTCCTTTCGACCAACAGTTATTGGAGATTGCATTAAAATGAACATGTCATGGCTTTGCAACTCTTTGGGGCAACTATTGTGAAAACAGACATAGATGTATGTATGTCATTTGTGCTCCCTACACCTGGGGTGCTACTTTAGCTTACTTTTTTTTTTTTTGCAGCATTTGTACATACTAACACAAAACTATATGGCCTTCTGTCTAGACAGTGGAGTTCATTTGGGGAGAAACAGATTTTTTAATGTGTACCTGTCAATGCAATGCTGAAAGATAAAACTGCAAGAATCCCTGGGGGCTTCTCGTGTGAAAGCTTCACAGCTCTAACTAAAGTATTTTGTTTACTTCCCCAAACCCATATCTTTAGTTCTGAAGATGCCAGGCTGACAGCATGACATGGTGCATTAATTTAAACTTCTGTTTGCTATTGAGAAGAGCACCTCACTTGCCTATTTTTTAAGCCTATGCATTTCAACATATTCCCATGATAAATATTTCTAAAGTAAGCAAATATTTCCCTCATGTTTTTGAAGCCTGGAGGAAACATACATTTTAGCAGAATAAAATGTTGGGGGTGAATAGAAATATATGGAGTTAGCAATCTGACACTGTGTGTTACTGAGAAATGCTTCCACCTCACAGAAAAGTCTCAAGGAACTGAGGAACAGTTCAGTCAGATTTATGAATCATTATTTTAGTGGATAGGTAAACATTACAGATTTGAAATATCTTTGGTTGTTATGGCTCCCAAGAAGACATTCTGGGAGATGGAATTGTATGAGCTACAAGGTAGCTAGCAACAAATAAATAAAATTGAAAAATATATTAAAATGCCCACCATAACTTTAAAATGCTCAGAAATCATTGTGGAAAAAAAATTGATTTGTTCTAATTTTAGCATGAGTTCCAGAAGAAAGAAATATTGAATAATATCCTTGTGTGCATTTCCCTGCATTTTAGAGGAACCTGAAAACTAGTTCATTTCACACTGTTTACTCCATAAGTCTGGAACCTTTATATGTCCAAGAATTGATGGGGAGACAGATCAGAAGTACACTTTGCATTGGCAAGAAGTTTGAGAGAAGTATGTCAACTACAGCAGAATTAAAATGAATAGAAGCAGGGTGTGTGTGTGTGTGTGTGTGTGTGTGTGTCTATTAAATGATGGTCTCTTGATGGTGTTCAGTATTGTCTGCTATCATATTTATTCTACCACTCCTCTTTTAGGCCTAAAACACATGGTACAGTTGTGATATAATCTCGATTTAAAAATTAGATAAAGAAAGAAGTGCCTGAACAATATTCTTATTGTCAAAATAGAAGGGAAGGTAATACATGCCCTATTGGCTGGGGCAATTTGAAGATTTGCTTTTTCCAGAATGGGCTTTCTAGATATTTTCTGAGGCCTCCACTACTATCAGTTAACATGATAATTTCAGTTTTGGTACACATTTTAGTTATGGCTCTTGGATTGTGAATCATGACACTCAGATTACAAAGAGGTTTGAAGGGTGAGCCGAATTGTCTCTTTTAAATATGTGTCGGCCACTTTTATTATATATTTCTTAAGTGCCTGTGGAATTGATCTTGGATCTTCAGAAGACCTATGAAAAATCCAGCAGAATGTATTTTTATTGAAGTATAAAAAGGAGCCCCAGTGGCAAAGCGTGTTAAAGCACTGAGCTGCTGAACTTCCAGACCGAAAGGTCGCAGGTTCAAATTCGGGGAGCGGAGTGAGCGCCCGCTATTAGCTCTAGCTTCTTGCAACCTAGCAGTTCGAAAACATGGCAATGTGAGTAGATCAATAGGTACCGCTCTGGCGGGAAGGTAACGGTGCTCCATGCAGTCATGCTGGCCACATGACCTTGGAGGTGTCTACGGACAACGCCGGCTCTTTGGCTTAGAAATGGAGATGAGCACCCACCCCCAGAGTCAGACATGAGTGGATTTAATGTCAGGGTAAACCTTTACTTTTATAAAACCAAAGTCAAACAACTGTTTCCTAACTACTCCCACCCATCCTCCGGTACTAAATAGCATGGATGGAACCTGTGCAACAGGGGATAGGTTGAGTGGGCAGAGGATCATTACAAATGGTGGTACTGGATATCTCTAGCTCAAATGATTATTTTAAAAACATATGTTGGCATAATAAGACATTATGCCTGCAGAATTCTAAACCATGTACCCTACTGTGAAAAGCCATGATTTGAAACATTGCAATATATAGAATACGGAACAGAAATCTTGCTACAATTTTCACACAATTTCTTGATTGTTGATAAAAGCCATTCGCATATAGGTAAATAATGCAAATGAATATTTTTCCATCCTTTGTCTTACAAAATGCTATAGGAGGTGGTGCATATTTCTCAAGGAAAGGCTCATACTATTCCTCATGCTGCTGTTCTGATGTTGATTTTTAAAATTAAAAAAAGATGTAGATAGAAGCAGAGCGTATTTTGTAATGTGTGAATGCATTGTTTCATTGAGATTTATTGTTTAACCTTTAAGAGCTGGTAGGTTTCATTTCAATTCCTTAAATACAATCCCTTGGTGCAGAAAGTGCACAGAGGTATGCTTACAAAATAATCCTGAAAAAAGTAACTGATGTCTCCAAATTCTAGGCATCCACCATTTGCAATTTTTCTTCAATAAAAATGAACCCAGAAGATAATAAAATATCATAAGAAATTTCTTCATTTTTGTCATTATGAATTTTATTTTGTTCCAGCCTATTAACATATTGAGACAAAAAGAACATTCCATGTCTTTGGTGAAAATATGATCTGAGAAGTGAAGCGAAATGTACAGATAACAGCCTTTGGGTGGGAGTATTTAGTTCTCCCAAACCATTTCCATTACAGAGATAGAAAACTCTCCCATGGTATGAGTACAGTGACACCCGCATTTCCATACACCTCAAGTGTAAATGCTTTGGTTTGTTTGTTTTGAACGTTGGGTATTTGTGGCTACAATATGTTTGGAAAATATCAGCTGTCACTGTGTTACTGGTTTTTTTAACTAACCAGAATTCATTGAACTTGTTTGTGAAATTAGAAAACATCCTACTGCTTAAGAGTATTTAAGCAGTAGGATGTTTAAATCCATTATTTAAGGTTTTTTTTTTTAAAAGAAACAAACACCTTATATCAGAGCCAGTCCAACAATGAGGCGAATTAAGCGGTCGCTTTGGGCGCAAAACATACGTGGGTGCAGTTGAGACTGCTTTTTCTGTTGATTTCTTGTAAAACATGATGTTTTGGTGCTTAATTTGTAAAATCTTAATGTAATTTGATGTTTAATAGGCTTTTCCTTAATCCCTCCTTATTATCCAATATTTTCACTTATTCAACACTTTTATTTTTCAGTGATTGGTTTGGGGGGGGGGGGCAACCTACACTTGAAAAATACCTAGGGCCAGCTCTGCCTTATATTGTTCATACCATGATACACTTGTCTACCACAGTAATATACTCGATACCAAATTTTCCCAAAAATAAGACACTGTCTTATATTTATTTTTCCTCAAGAAGAGACACTATGGCTTATTTTCAGGGGATGTCTTATTTTTATTAAGTATGGTACAACAATCTGTATTTATAGGATGATCTCTCTGGGCTCAGTAGCAGACTATTTGCTAAAGCTTTTCCCCTATCCCTTGGTATTTGTGTGGGGTGAGAAAGACCTACAGACTATTGCTGGTCAGTGCTGGGTATCAGCAGCTTTACTGGTGTTTGTGTGGGATGAGAGGAACCCACAGACTGTTGCTGGTTGGTATTGGGGGACAGAAACCCACAATGCTGAGTAAAACAGCAGCCACAGCTTTACTTATCCCCTCTGAGGACACACAATACCTAAAGCAGAGTGTCCTGCTCCTCACTTTACTGAGGAGACTTTCACTTTCACTTTTTATGTCTCCCTTTATGCCTCAACTTGCAGCATGCACAGAATGACCAGGACCTGACAGGGGGAGCCGACATTGTAAGCTGCATAGCCACACCTATCACTATGTCTTATTTTCAGGGTGTGGCTTATATGCAAATGCTTAGAAATCCTGCCATGGCATATTTTATGGGTATGTCTTATTTTTGGGGAAACAAGGTAAGTAAAATAATTGAAATGGTCATTCAACATTGCTAGCTAGCTACCTAGCTAGCAGGAGCATTAAAAGAGTCTTTTTGGATCAGATGACAAATCTATTTTGTCCAATATCCTCCTTCCAACAGTTGTAAGCAGATGCCTCATTGGAAGCAAACAACTAGAAAATGAAGGCATATTTTCTTACTGTTCTTCCATCATAATTACTATTCAAAATCATGCTCTCAATAACACAATAACTCTATAAAACACAAAGACTTGGGTATATGAGTAAATGTGTTCAGATCAGATCCAGTAAAATCAATGGGACTTGGGTTTCATTATCATGCATTGTAATCCCATTGATTTCAAGAGGCTGTCAGTCTAGATCCTAACTTCCAAATCAAATTAATTTCCCAACAGAGGCTACATAGACTACAGGATGAAAGATTAAGCTAGGCAAGCCACATCTTAGAATGGAAATAGAAAATGTGTAAAACAAGCATCCTATAACTTGTACAGCCCTCAAGTGATTTAAATTCTGCCAAAACCTCCAAACCATCCCATATATTTTAAAAGCTCTGTAAAAGGAAAATACCACTCCCCACACTATCACCTTGGAGGTTTACATAATATACACCACCAACTCTGCAAATGACTTTATTTTTTTCCCCAAAACTAGCCATGGAAACCCACTGGGTGATTTTGTGTAATATATACCTCTCAGCCTCATATCAAGTCAAAGGCAATCTCCTTTGAACAAATCTTGCCAAGAAAATCCCATGCTGGGTTCACTTTAGGGTCTTCATATATTGGAAATATCTCAAAGGTACACACCAACCAATGGGGCTTTTAAAATTTGACATAGACCCTTCACAAGGCTTAATGAGATCCTGATTCATTATTTATGGATAAAACCTGCCATGGGTCCATCTTCATAATCTTTTTCCCCACAAGAAGAACAGGAAAACACAGAAGTGATTCTGAAGTTTGAGCTCTCTGGATTAGAATGCACATTCAGTATGCCAGATTTCATGCTGACAGGATGAATTATCTTGGTTACACAATGAACAAAACTTTGAAACACTATAATGATAGAAATAAGGACATTTTTCCTGTCTGTGCAGTCAGTCCCACAACTATATAATTATTCACGGAGAGCACATAGAACATTGCAGAAAGAAAGGACTGTGACGTATTAGTGAAAATATTTTGAAACGTCTTTGCCTATTCTGGTACATCCAATGTGGCAAATTATCACCCAAATTGTGTCCTGTTGGTTTAATACTAATAATAATTTCCATGAATGCACTAATAAAAGAAAAGATCCAAAAATGAACAACTTCCTACAGGGAGTTAATTTCCCCTTTTGTTGCTCCTCACTAGTACTGCCCCCACATTTTCATTGTCTGATTCCTTCTTTAGAAATCCTTTTATTGTTTTTCTCGCTTTTTAGAAAATTCTAAAGATCTCCTCCCTTTTGTCTTGACTCATCTTTTCCTGGGTGGAACAATAGTTAGAGAAGCAAAGGCTTATGGGTGGGAGGTAACTGAAGATGGTGCTTAGTCAGTGCACCAGGGAGAAGTAAGAAAAGAGAAGGGAGACAGAAGCTTTCAATTCTTGCCACAATATTAGTGGGAATTTTTCTGGATTTGTTTTAATGGGAATATTTTGTTCTTTCTGGGTGAATAATATTTCACTGCTTTTCAGATGTTTAACACTTCTATGATACACTTATGCCTCTTTGGATAAACAGAGACAAGTAATAACAGACATTTTGAAGAAAAAGGCAGGTCAGAAGAGTTGTGTTAACTAGGAATACGTTACTTAATTTTTATCTGCATTCAGGGCCCTACCTTTCATATAATGTTCTTGAACATTATCGGTTTTTGGAAACAGAATGAACAAATGGTTGGGCAAAGACTCATGGACTCTCATGGTCTGAAGGTTCAGTTTTGTTAATTTTCTCTTTTTGTATTCAATGCAAATAAGTGAAATCAGCTTCCAATAATAATAATAATAATAATAATAATAATAATAATAATAATAATAATAATAATACTTTATTCTTATACCCTGCCCCATCTCCCCAAAGAGACTCGGGGCGGCTTACATGGGGCCAAGCAACAATATAAAAGCAAAACAATAAAACAGACCAATCAACAATAAAACATCAAGCAACGATAAAAACGGTCATAAAAAAATCATATACAAAGATAAAACGATAAAATCATGGGTTGAATTCCAGGATCTGGGCCAAAGTGAATTAATGTTGAAATAGGCCCAGTGTACATATGATCATGGAAGCAAAAAACTTTCAATCTAATTTTGTGGCACTTCTCATAATTCCACCAGTTTTCTCACTCCATTCTGATACTGTTTTGGCCTTTGTTCCTTTCTTCCTATATGGAAATGTGTTTACATTTTGTGCACATTTTCCCAAAGCATAGTGGGCACTGTCACATGCATTTTTTCTGAAGTATGCACTTTTCTACACCATTTTTCCAGTTAATAAAATATAATTGTGGATATTTTCCAAAAGCGGTACTGAATTTACATGCACCCCCTTCCCCCAGAATTCCATGTCTTGCAAATATATGTGTTTCCAAGTTAAGCACAATTTCGCCATATTGACAAATCTAGAAGGAGTAAAATTTAAGTTTCTGTTTAGAAGTACACATTCTACAATTAATCTCCCATAATTATTGGATGGCATCACAGTAGCTATATTTGTTTAAAATGGCATCTGTCCAAATTATGTATAAAAGGTGTGAAAGATCTCAAGTGTAGAGCATACAGACTGCATGGTGTCAAAAAACAAAAACAATAAACAAATCTTCCTTATGCCTTCCAATTACCTCTCCAAAGGCTCTTTGCCCATGTTTTACCCCCTCATAAGCCATGACACAAGTTCCTTGCTGAAACTATCAAGGATTGCAAAAAGTGGGCAATGTTTCACAACATATTGAATTTTTAGCCCTGAAACATTTAAGACATTTCACAGCTTCCCATACATTTCACAGCTTATAGATTTCAAAAGATTTCACATTTTTATGACACAGATCTTGTGAAATAGGAAACAGCTAGTAGGCTATGTCCAAACGCTATTAGAAGGAACATTAAGGCATTCTCTGCACAAATTTTGGAGATATACATCTAGTTGCAATGAAGCAGAAAGCAAAATTACCTTCCCTGTTTGTAGACAGATAAAAAAAAGTTTACCAACCAGTGGAGAAGTAACTTAAGACAGCATAGAAGAGGAAGGCCACAAAATGACTGAAATGTTTAGATGGATGAGTAAACACATCAGGCTCCTTATACTTGAAACTTTGTCTTCTCGTGTTCATTTATTTTTGCCATTTCTATCTGCTATTGAACTCTTCCTGGCCACCAGACATTTCTGTCAAGGGATGCACTACTGATTTATTTACTAGAAATTGCAGAAGATGATGCAGCACAGTAGGATTATAATGTTCTGTTTCAAACTATGGCCCATGTAGAGAAAAACTATATTTTTTTCAACATTTCAATAAAGTCTGGAGAGAATTATCTGCCATATATTTGTTCTTCTCCACAGAGTGTAGCATGGTTGCTGTTGTTTTTAATTTCCTAATCATATTCTCCTGTTATTGAAGTTATAGCTGGTAATTTAATTTTGAATTGTACATAATAATTCTGTCTACTATCAGCACATAAGGCAAGCTCGCTTCATCCTTATACATACTTAAGAATGTCTTAAATCTTTGTAATGATATCCCTTCCTTAATTGAAATCAGTACTCTGTATACAAGAAGCAATTCACATTTTGCAGTGTTTACTTCCCTGATGCACTGGTAGACATTATGTAGTGATGGTTTTCTGCCTTCACAGCCAGCAGTTTTTATTGGTAGTACAGATGGTAATTTGACTAAGTCACAGGGCATAGCTAATTTCATTTTTTATTGGTGCAGTCCCCATCCCATTGAAATCAATATAGTATTTCCATTGGTTTTTATGAGTCTTGTTCTCTTTGACCAGCTTTCTTGAAATAAAAATAATGAAATTGGATATTTGGAACTGAAAATTCATGAGAATGAAAATCCGTTCTGTGGCCTGCAGTGGAATGGACAAGCCACTGCATTCCTCATCCTGTTATCTAAGTCAATATGCATAGTACACAACCCAGAAAACTTTTTAATGAATCAGAAAATAATCCACAAGAATAAAATTATCACTATCTCTGATAATAAAATAAAATAACATTGAACCACCTTTTCATGACATCCCACATCTATTGTTTGAGATTTTTTAAAATTTTCTTCATGTATTTTCTGCAGAAAAGATAATGACTGAGATTCTGCATAAGGCACATAGCTATGAAATCATATCTAAGATCAACTTCCCAATTTGACCCATTGCAACCCATGTTAGCAGCCAGGCAGCAGTGCTGAGTGAAGGAGTTTTGTACCATTGGTGAATGGGTCAATGAATGATGATGTATTCATTCAACACTCTCCTGCCATTCAGCTGTGTTAGGATGAGCAAGAAGTAGGGAGCTTCTGGATTTCTTTTGCAGTTCTCCATGGCAGCATGGACTACTAGTTTGATGGATGTAGACACATCCTTCAGCAATCTGCTTTGCAGTCCCAGTGCCGTATGGGCAAGGTAGCAGGTAAACAAAAATAAAGATGAGAATTCTAAGGTGGAAAACAATATCTGAGGCTTGCTATTCAAGCTTGTAGAACACGAAGAGAAACTGCAGATCATTTTAGGATTTTGTTAATTGAAGCAGGCAAACCAGTTTCAATCTGGGTCATCATCTTTGATGAAGGTATCTTGCCCATGATGTCATATGCATCCCACGGCTGGTTTGCCTCTTATCCATGGTTTTCCTGTCCCTAGATATTCACATGTAACATCATCAAGAGTTTACAATTCTGCAATATTCTCATCACATACCTTGGTGTGATAGGTCATTTCCATTTCTATGTTTTGTTTTGTTTTCGTGTCAGGAGCAACCAGAGTTGCTTCTGGAGTGAGAGAACTGGCCGTCTGCAAGGACGTTGCCCAGGGGATGCCTGGATGTTTTGATGTTTTACCATCCTTGTGGGAGGCTTCTCTCATGTCCCCGCATGGAGCTGGAGCTGATAGAGGGAGCTCATCCGCGCTCTCCCTGGGTGGGATTCGAACCTGGTAACCTTCAGGTCAGCAACCCAACCTTCAAGTCACAAGGCTTTTATCCCCTAGGCCACCAGAGGCTCCTATTTCTATGCTGTCATGCTGACAGTAAACTAGCATCAGGGAATGAGATTCTCCTTCTCTTCCCCCTTCCTATTCCCAAGTTGATTGTTTTCCATTTATTTTATATTTTAATTTCTCTTTTTTGTTTTGTTTTTAAATGCTAGAATGGCACAATTACACTAAAAATTAAAAACGTGGAATGATGTCATTGCAGGAAGGGAAGGTTACAAGGGTGTGTAGAAGTATGATCACAGGACCAAAAATTGGCAATATGATGATATTGCACTAATGAAGAAAGAGGTGATTTTGAGGGTGCTGAACATGGTGCATATAGTATCTTCTATAATTTATGATGTCTGGAACTGGAAAGCTGCAGGTGGGGTTTCTAAGGGGGGGGATAACCCTCTTGGGTCTTGATGATGTATGACCACTGAGGTATTAATATTACCTCCTGCGCTTGGCCAGGGATTTTCATTGACCATGCTGGCTGGAAATTCTGTGGGCCATCGTCCAAAATAGTAATTTTTCAAGCTCTACACACACACATACATACATATATATATATCAAGAACTCAAAGTATCTTGCCTACATCCAGTGCTCCATTCAAACTGTATGAATACTAGAGTATCACTTATTATGTGTTCTCTGGTGTGGTATTCAGTTTTGAAGTAATGCCACTGAAGTTTCTTATTGCCTGGTTTAGAATAAAAATTGCAACTCATTATGCTTGGAATTGAGCCACGTTGCTGTCAGAAACTCTTCTCTGAATTGGATGATAAAATGAAAGCCTTAACATGTACACTCCCAAAGTCTTCTCCCTTTCTTCAGAGCTGGATAAAATGAAGGAATACAAAAAGAAAGGCTGGCTACTATTCAAGTGTGTGTGCCTTCAAATTGTCTTTTGATTTATGAAATATAATATTTTTAAAAAAATTCAGGCAACCTGAATTTTTAATGTAGGTCAAGTTTTCAGTTTCTTCTTCCTACTTGTGCTTTCCACCTCTTTCACTATCCCTTTCTCATCCATATTGCTAGCTGTAGCATGAGCCAGCCAGCCATGCTACCCTTCCTTCCACACTCTCTTGTTAAGACTGAGGTCCCTTCTAAACTGCCCTATATCCCAGGATCTGATACCAGATTATCTTCTTATCTCAGATTAGCTATCAGTGTAATAGAGAGTTGCAGTCATGACAATTACAGGAAACCCTGCTCTGTTTCTGTTGTTATTACAGGAAAAAACTACATGCCCAAGGAATTAGTTAGAAAAATGAGTACAACACCCTACAACCACATCAGACAACCCCCACATTTCACTGTCAGGCAGTGTAAAATAGTGAGGAGTCACGGCTGCCATCAGGTGACACAGCCATATTTGAGAGAAATTGTGACATTAGCAAAAATAGCCTGAAGTACCCTTTATATTGTCTCAAAATGACATGTGATGGGGTCTGTAACAGTCTTTGTCCTATGTGTTGTCGAAGGCTTTCATGGCCAGGATCACAGGATTGTTGTATGTTTTCTGGGCTGTATGGTCATGTTCTAGAAGTATCCTCTCCTGACATTTCACCTACATCTATGATACGCATCCTCAGAGGTTGTGAGTCTTTGTCCTGTTTCGGCACTTGGCATGATGAAAGTTCCAACAGGAAGTCCTTAGAGCAGCAAGCTGTCATCCCTGTTTATAGAAATGCAGGATTACTCTTTCACAAATTTCTTTTTAAAAAAATAGAAATGATAGATATTGCGGAATAGAAGCATTGGAGAACTGGGAGAATGGACAGTTTTCCTTTGCTGGTTGGTTTAAATTTATTATTTTTAACACTTAAGTTCTTTAATTGTTTTCCAATTACTTGATTTTCTTATTGCACTACTATCCTATTATTGTATTTCAGAATTTAATTTGATAGTAATGGAACCTGTTTTTTTTAGATGTTCATGTAAGAACTCTAACTCCAAATGGTAATAAATATTAAATAACTTTTTATTACTATTTCCTGTTATGATATATATGCAGTCCTATGTAAGGCTCTCCATACAGTCATGCCAGCCACATGACCTTGGAAATGTCTACGGACAACGCCGACTCTTTGGCTTAGAAATGGAGATGAGCACCAACCCCCGGTCATGACTGGACTTAACGTCAGGGGAAAACCTTTACCTTTACCTATGTAAGGAACCCTGTCTGGATATTATAGAATTTTTAAGATGTGGCTCATCAGTAGAAATACTGATAGGCTCCAGCGTGCATACAACTGTTTTGTTTCTAAAAACAAAACAAAAAAAACATGCAGAGGATGGTTACTTCTTGGCTCTGTATGATGAGGAAGATATCAGGTGTCTATGGAGAAGCACTCCAAAGTTTGTTGTATCTGATGAGAGGAAAAGTCACGAAACGGGGCAACAGAAGATTGAAACGTACTATCTGTTCAAAATTTTTCTTTTTACTTAACAAAATGATCACCCCCTCCCCCCCGGCCATCTAATAAGGTTCCTAGTGCGGCTTCTAGTGCTACTAAAACCACTATTCATTGAGATAGATTGCTCCATCTTAATTGAAGGTTTTGTGGGTAATGAGAGATATTGTGCAAGACTTTGATGTAAAACAAAGGCTGAGAAATGTGTGTCCCTCTAGGTCAGTGGTTCTCAACCTGTGGGTCCCCAGATGTTTTGGCCTTCAACTCCCAGAAATCCTACCAGCTGGAAAACTGGCTGGGATTTCTGGGAGTTGTAGGCCAAAACATCTGGGGACCCACAGGTTGAAAATCACTGCTCTAGATATTATCAGACTGCAGCTCTCATTGTCCCTTATCATTATGTTGGCTAGCATTTGTATGAGTGCAGCCCTACAACTTGTGATGGGGAACACATTTACAGCCCCTAGAAACTGAAAGACTTTGCCATGAAACCCCCGAAATGATGGGACCACACAACAATATGGGATTAACTATGGGCAAATTTTATTAATGTTACATAATTAACCTTTTGTGACTTGCAAAACATTTCTAAAGAGGCATGAAATTGGTGTGGATTAAGCCGAGGCAGTGGCCATCTAGAATCTACTCCATATAGCACCTTTTACTTATAGAAGATTGTCAGACCAACATCACCATCACCCATTTTAATGTGTTCATGCATTTTCAGAGAAATGTTAGCAGATAATGCAAAGCAAGTTGTATGCACGCTGGAGCCTATGTCAAGGTGCTCATTGGAAAAACAATGTTTCATTAATGTTCCATTAAACATTGGTCTTATTGAGACTGCCTCTCAAAATAGATACGTAATTCTTCCCTGAAGTTTCAATTACATATTTATAAACCTATCACATGTTCATTTTACTACACAATTAAATATATATATTGCAAAATCACTTGGAAATTTGTCCTCCTCTAAATAAGCTCAGTTGCAACATCCCAGGAAGATGAAAACAGCATCAATTAGGTACCTTCCCCCAGGGTTGTTTCACTTATGTCTGGATTGTTCCTGGATTTCACTTCAAGCAAAATGTTAAATTGGACTTTGAAGTTTTCTCACAGAAAACATGAGAAATTTTGAAGTCTTACAATAAGGATAGTACAATATCTGTATGAGTATATGCATTTCGTTTCTTTGCATTGTTTCAAATCTTGGGTTTTTTTTTTTAATGATATCATGGCATATTATACACGTAAACACAATAAAGCCCCAGTGACTGATGTGATCCTTGTATACTCAAAATCTACCTTGGGGAGAGATATTACACATTTTTCTTTTCTTTCTCCATGAAACTCAGAGTTCACCAAAAATGATACTCTCGGGGTAATTACTGAGATTAATGAGCTGATCCTTCAACAGAGCTTGTGTGCTAAATAAATTGCTTGTGACTAATAACAGGAGCAGGTCAGAATATTTTGCTTCAAATGATCCTCAAGCGTAAGACTACAGTTTCTTAACTGAGTTGTGATGGATGTGTGTTAGCTTTCTTCATTTTGGCCAAATTTCATCACAGACAATTCAAAGAGCTATAAAACATTGGCCCAATCACTAAAGTGATAGGTTCTATAAAACAACAAAAGTTAATGCCCTGTTGCAGGAAGAAATACTGAGCTTGTAATTGATTGAGTAGCATTGCACCAGTCTGTTAGAAACCATCTGGTTGCAATGTCAAAATCTTTGTCTTTTTGTAAATGAAGGCATTTGTTCAAACTGGTTGAAATGGAAGTACTAACTGTGCAATGCAAAAATGTTTATTCAGAATTAAGTTCTCTCTCTATGTCAATAGACCTTCCCTCTTTGAAAAAGACTTCATTCTGAATACTCCCTTTTGTGACATGTAAAATCATCTGCTCATCTGAACCCTGGGCAACATATTAATTGTTGACTTTCTATTAATCAGTTGTGATTTCATAGTCTAGATTTATGACCACTGTTCCCAATCTACATTTACAATTGTGGAACCATCATAAATGCATCTGAAACTCACCTTAAAAGCCAGTCAGTTTCCTGAGTGATGGAGAGCTGTGGATCAACAGGATGAGTTGACTACTCCTTTCTTATTGTCAAATGATTGTGGGTGAAGTGTAAGTGGAAGGGGGAGGCGGTGGGGTCCTGTTTCAACTCTTTGTTGTATTATCAAAGCAGATGGATGCCTAGATCAACCTGCAACTCACCACTGTTATGCAACAGCTGATTTTAATGTAGAATTCAAAGATCAGATCAGCTGATAAAGTATGTCTACAATGTCTAGCTAATCCCTTGATACAGGATTCTGGCTATTATTAATTTTTATTAAATTGGATGCAGAGAAAAAGGACTGAAATTCTTCAATGAAGAATACAGTTCAGATAGAATGACAATTTATTGTATGTACTCACCTAGATTGCTAATGGGAAAACTAGTTGTGATTAAAAGTTTGCTTGATCTTTATAGCAATGAGAAAAAATAGAATACTTTTTATTAATGAAAAGCTGCCTATGAATATGTTGAGTTCAATATATAGCAATATGTCTCTACATATGAGAATTTTTTTTATTTGATGGAATTGCCTGCAGTGTAAGTTACCAATGGAGAGCAGTTATCTATTCCTCTTCTTGTCATGTTTGGTTAACTTGCCTACTTCATTATTCAAAATTCTCTTAGTTGAACTAATCACCTCAGATCCTGATAGAAATTAATGCTATCTTTCTGGACTAGTAATTCTCAACTCGTGGGTTCCCAGATGTTTTGGCCTTCAGCTCCCAGAAACCCTAACAACTGGTGAACTGGCTGGGATTTCTGGGAGTTGTAGGCCAAAATACCTGGGGGCTCACAGGTAGAGAACCACTGGTCTAGATTATTCTTGTCTTCACAAGGGCTGGGGTTTCCCCTCACTGAACTATCTAGGGCTTATTGATTGGTTCAGGATGGTTCTCTCAAATAACATGGCTTAGGATAGGGTTGGAGAACTAATTCATGTGAATAGGCACATTTAGAGTGAAAGGGGGATTTTGCCTGTTTAGATGAATGAAGAGAACAATCCTAGAGTTTGACTTAGGTCATTTAAAGTTTTGGCTCTTTGAAAGAGAGGTGGCTTGGTAAGGCATGACTTGCCAATGGCCCTCTAGTCACTGTGGCTTTTTATCAGAGCATTGGTAGTTTGTACATCACATGGCAGGATAAAATATAGAGAAATGGAATAACATCCAATTGGCAAGAGGATCAGGCCCAGCTTCATTTTATCACTCTGACTGTTTAATCTACATGTTGAAGATGCAGCTGCAAACTTTCCTTTTGCCTCTGAGCATTTCTGCAGCTGAACATCCTTTTTGGTATCAGTCCATTTGTGTCTAGTCAGAGCATTACTCACAGTTGACCTCTGCTCTATTTCAGTAGCTCGGCTAAAAAGTGTACTTTCTCAAATGCTGCTCCTCCAGGTGTTTTGGCCTTTAGTTCCCAGAAATCCTAGCCAGTTTACCAGCTGTTAGGAATTGTGGAAGCTGAAGTTCAAAACTTCTGGACTACAGATTGAGAAACTGCAGTAGCTCATTTAGTGACATTTGGCCTGGGAATCTCATCTTCTGGAACTATCTCTTGTTTAATTTTGGATTGTCCCATGATAGTATTTTTATGGTAAAAGATATTTCAAAGGAACTTTACCATGCCACGGTCTGGGTACTACAAATAACTATTAGCTATGGTGCAAATGCCATTGTCTCTGAGAAATCCTCAGAGTTACTACTTACTACTGTTGCTGCCAAAGCTATTTGGTATATATAGTCTTGCTCCTCAGTTACAATGTGTCTGACCCAGAAGACCCTACCAGCAGTAATCTACCATTTCTTATATTCTATTAGCTGAACTGAACTGAAGACAAATGAATAGAAGACCTTATTTCAAAACTTTAACCATTTTTTAAAAAATGAAAGAAAAATAGAAAGAAAAAGCTCACTGGATATCATTATGTCACATGAACCTTTAAATTCTCCATGCCAGACATGTATTCCCTCTCCCTTTCTTGAATTTCACTAGGCCATACATTAACTTTCTGATTTACAATGGATTGCTGTTTCCCAACCAGAAACAAAACAACTCCTCCCTTTAATATTCCAATTTCCTTCTTGACAATTTTTTCCATAACAATATTTTCTCCAAGGGCTTCATAATGTATCAAAGGATACTGCAATTAAAATGTAAAGATCTGCTACTGCATTCATTATTTTTATTCTGCATTTGCATTGACTAGTGTTCAGCTTAATGTTTTATAAAGCAATTCTATGCTTAATGGAAGAGCAGAACACAACATCAATTTTACTCTACTTTCCCCATAAATGCTTCTAAAAACTGGACCTATGTACTGGTGTGGTTTATGGATCAGAGGAAGTGACATTATTCAGGCAAACTATTTTGTCTTAATTTTTAATTTTAAAATACCCCAAGCTTGCTGAATATTCTGAATGATGTTTTCTAAAGGTCAGAGCCAATGTTCTGAAGTAAGCATCTCCTAACCAGCCATCTAAAAACGTAGCTTAGTAACTATCTCTCCATATAGGTCTTGGTTCACAAATTTTACAAGGCCATTAGATGATGCCTGAACCTATTAAATGTCTTTGGATGTTTTGGCTTCAGCACAGATTTCTGGTACTGTCCCTGAAGTGACATCCTGCTAAGCAGAAAGGGGAAAAAAGCATCTTCAGGTACATAACCTGGGCAAGTCTTTCACATTAGCCACACTCCCATTTTTTTTCCTTTTCTGTGAAGGAAATAATATACCTTCATCTGCCCCGTATGACTGTAAGAAGCAAATCTAAATTGCCTGCTGTTAATACTCTTCTTACAATTTATTTATTTATTTATTTATTTAATATATTGCTCTTTCCCCCCATCAAGAAGTAGAACTAATGAATGCTTTTAAATGTCATTATTACAACCAATAAGTAAGTGAATATTCTGTTGGTTTAAAAATGTAAAAAAATACCCTAAGATCTTTTTGAAACTCACATTTATTAGGAAATATAGTGGAAAGTAATTTAGCATTTTGTTGTTTTTTTCATGAATGGGATGGAAAGTGAAACAGATTCATCCATCCAGACAGAGAGAGATATGAGTGCACAGCTCTGGATATTCTTGAATATTCAACTCTGTTTGTCATGCTAGAACAGCGTTTTTGAGGAGACTTTTGTTTCACATTTGGCAATTTGCCATAAAGAAAGTCAGATGCTCTGAAAATATGACACTGAATAATATTGTTTTGACTATGGACATTTTGTCACCAACATTATAGAATGGATGCCAATCATCCTATCTGCTCCTGCAGAATTCTGGGAAATGTAGTTTAGGGAAGCAGAGGACCACTCTAGCTGAGAATTCCAAAGGCTCCACCATGAACTACATTTCCCAGAATCTTAGAGGAACACCTTGAATGATTGGTAAACAATAGCTTCCATTATATAAGGCTGGTGGGAAAATGTATGATTACACTATACAAAAAGTTTTTTCAAGACCAATGGATTTCCTTCTGATTAGAAGACATTTCCCCAAAACATAGAACTCAGTACAACCATACAATACAGGGACATTGCTAGATCAGAAAAATGATTCAGGATTATACAGATGTTTTAAAACAGAAAGTGAAAAGTATACTTGTCTTGAAACAGATTTTCAAGTTACATGACTTTCTTTTGCATGCTAAGTACATGAAATCAGCACTAAACATTAGACTTGCTATGCATTCAGAAGAACAAGTATCTAGCCGCTGAGGTGTATGGGTCATTGTCATGGTTTATCTTGGATCCAAACATGGCATTCTGATATCATATCTCATTCCATAGACAAGATAACTAGCTCTTGGCAGAAGGAGTGACAGTTAATAATCAGACTGACTTTGAGCACTCTTTGGATATATTTTCAGTAGAGGTGATTAAAGGAGTTATTTTAGGATTGTGTTCATTTTTGCCATAGAGAAGAGAATTAAAATGACTTTAAAATTGTAATTCATCAACCTTGAAGGTAGTCCCTAAATATTCAGAAAGTCTCTGCTGTCACTGAATTCATGTTGGACATCCATCTTGAAGTTTTCTACTCTGATCCTGAGATTATAGACAGAGAACTAAAATACCATTGTTAACAACATTAAATGGCGTAATGTTGACACTAGCATAATAGATAGAATGCTGGTTGGCATAAGAGAAAAAAAAAAGTCGGTTAGTGGGAGTTGAAAGCAGAGCCAGTCCAACAATGAGGCGAATTAAGCGGTTGCTTCGGGCGCAAAACATACGGAGGTGCAGTCGAGACTGCTTTTTCTGTTGATTTGTTGTAAAACATGATGTTTTGGTGCTTAATTTGTAAAATCTTAATGTAATTTGATGTTTAATAGGCTTTTCCTTAATCCCTCCTTATTATCCAACATTTTCGCTTATCCAACGCTTTTATTTTTCAGTGATTGGTTTGGGGGGGGCACCAAAATTCTGTTTGCCTACACTTGAAAAATACCTGCGGCCGGCTCTGGTTGAAAGCTTGGTGAACTAGAGTTCTTCCTGGGTAAAACCAGCCAATAGCAGCTCGTGTAAAGATGGCCTGGAACAGAAAGGTTATAGGGGAAAAAAAGAATATAATCAAGGACCCATCTACACAGGCCAGATGCGTCAGCTCAGAAATGAATGAACTATGTAGTGTCCACATGATGTATTTGGTCCATTTGCTACAATGTGGTGTTGTCTTGTGTAATGTTCAAGAGCTTGCCCATATTTTGGGTCAGTGTAAACAGTTGGGCCACTACCTATACAGAAGCATCTGTGACTGTTCACACAACCATCCTGCTTTCCCAAGGTTCAGTCAATTTGGGGATGGGTTGGCACTTAAGTTTTCACCATCGGTCTGCTGTAGCAGCAAACACCACGCACAATACTGGAAGTGTTACTTGGTTCCTATAGTGATGCTATGCAGATTATTTAAGTGATTGATGAAGGGAAGGGAAAAGAAGGGAATGATTCCTCCACCCCTTCCCATCTCCCATGTAGCTTTGTTGCTTTGGCTAGTATCATCATAGGTATCAAATAACCACCAGAGTGATACTTTCAATTCCTAATCTCAACAGTATAGACAGCAAATTATGAAACTGTGTAGTGACTGCACTCACTGTTTTATATCCCTAAACTAATGTATAAAGAGTTCATCAGTTATACTATTATAAAAAGTGTCTAAAGTTTAAATACACCTTAGAGTATAAACCAGGCATAAGACTATTCAGGTTTCTTTGCCTAGTTAAAATTTAACAGACATTTTGAGGGCACTGTCAGGCTATAGGTGTTTGTCACCCTGTAAAAAAGATAAGAAGAAAAATGCAAGTAGAAAAATGTTCTATATTGAGAAGCTTAGACTGAAACTTCTATAATATATTAAGGAAGTTGAAGTGTCTTTTTGAGGTTACCCAGGCCTTATGCCCATTCAGTGATGAATATACATATACCAGTCCATATAACATTCTTCTGTGAGTCTAAACTAGTGAACAGCACAAGCCTTAGTTTATCATTTGACATTTCTGGTAAAATGGATTTATAATACTGATAATAATTCTCATTTGCTAGCATTTTGTGAGCAAATTCTGTTGCCAGTTTCACTACTTGCTTTGAATATTGTCAAATGGAAAGCAACACAACATTTACTTGGCATCATCATTTATAAGTGCCATTCAGTTCAAAGCTATTAATCTGAAGATGTATTTCACGAGGCAATGTTGTATTCCATTCAAAGCAAATTGATGGGGGGTGGAGATGGATGGGTTCCCACAAAGTGAATAGTTCATATAGGTTTTGTTATTGTGGTGGTTTTGTTATTTCACAACAAATGCAATTACATTGAACATTTCAGCTTTGTAGCTTAGGGGAATGGTTGACTGTGATGTGAAAGAAATTGAATTAATGGTTCAGTTAACATGATACATTCAAGCATTTATAGTGCTACTCAGTGGAAAATAATAAGCTTGCCTTGCACCACAAAGTCAAACTCATAAGGACAAAGGATATAAACAGGTTTCATGTCACCAAAATCCCAGCAGTATACTAAGCACCATCTCATTCAATTATCTAAATACCTTTTGAAATTTTAAGAAATTTTACAAGCAGATGAGGCAAGGTAGAAGACCACAGAGAACTGACGAGAAACATGATGGCCAAAATTCTAGATCATTTTTGCTAAGTGTATTTCTACAACCGCATATTTACACCATGATTATGCTACACTGCTTTAATACTGGATTCTATAATGGATTTTCTAGTTGCCAGTCTGTCTGTTCCATATCCAATTGTATAATGCAGTGACTGTTACAATTCCAGTGAATTAAGTGACACATTGAAGATATGAAAATAGTTGCATACTATCCAAGAATGTGCAACTCTGGCCAGAATATCCTTGGTTAATCCCAACTAGAGTAGAAACATTGGATCACTTGCTGAATATATAGGTAAATCAAATTGATTAGACCCTAAAGGTAAAGGTTTTCCCCTGGCATTTAGTTGTGTCCAACTCTGAGAATTGGTGCTCATCTCCATTTCTATGCCAAAGAGCCGGCATTGTCCGTAGACACCTTCAAGGCCATGTGGCCAGCATGACTGCATGGAGCACCCTTCCCTTCCCTCCAGAGTGGTACCTATTGATCTACTCACATTTTCGAACTGCTAGATTGGCTGGCGCTAGGGCTAACAGCGGGAGCTAATCCTCCTCCCCAAATTCCAACCACCGACCTTTTGGTCAGCAAGTTCAGCACGCGCCCCCACGAGACCAGGAGAAGGCTGGCAGGTAAGGGCGACCCCCCCCCTCACCTGAGAAGAGGCGGCAAATGCTAAAGGTGCGTCCCCATGGAGCCACGAACAGGATCCTCGCTGTTGGTCACTGGGTCAGGCGCGAGTGAGGAGCCCTAACATGGCTGCGAGGGTGCCAGAGGAACCTTCAGTATTGAAAACGTCCCAAAAGGTATGAATGATCTATTTCCATTTTTCCCCCTTTTTTTCTTCTTTACAAAATTAACCCTCCACACTTAGGGTCTTGGGGGAAGGGGAGTGGGGATGGGACACGTGATCTCTTTTCTTTGCTGTCTTGAGGCATTCTCTACCCCTTGGACTTCCTCCCGGGTGGAAGTGCTGAACCTGGTTGTGGTCACTAGGAGGCGCCTGGTGAAGATGGCATCCCGACCTCCTCGAAGTCCTCCTGACCTCCTACACCGCTTGCAAGGTTGCTGGAATCCGTGCCAGGATCCATCACACCAGGCTCAAGAGTGCTCCTGAACCAGAACCAGCCCCCACCAGCGGTGAGGAAGACAAAGACCTGTGGACTGCTGAGCTGGGAGACGACCTGAGGATGTTGTTCCGGAAAACACCTCCTCAGGACCTGCCGCCCGCAGACTGTCCTGACCCACACCCTACTGAGGCTCGGAGAAAGACCAAACGCCAGAGACGAAAGCACAAGACCTCCTCTAAAGACCCCTCCAAATCCCATCCCTCTAGCACCACGGGAACACCCCTTTTTGGACTTACAAACATTTGACAGCTCGTCTTGACAGCTGTCAAATTCACCTGCCAGCTGATCAGATCTCTCATTTCAACACCCACACGGAAAGCCGGCTCTGCGGTACCGCTGGGAGCTGTCCTCAGCACCACGTCAGGAGCTGTGAGTTCTAATTTTCCCTCTATTTTTCTTCCTTTCTATTTCTTCCCTATCTTTCACCGCAGGGAGCTGTCCAGTGTGCTAACCCTTAAAAATGCTAACCCTAATTCTCATTTTTTCTCTAACCCCCCCCCCCCTGTCAATTCTAGCCCGGTTTTGCATGATTGGCTCTCCTCTAAAGTTAATTTTTGGCATTTCTTACAAATTGGCTACCCTCTTTAGACTGGTTGAGGAAAGGATTTCTCATCTTTCTAACTATAATCCTCTTTCTTCTAATAATAAGCTGCTGCTGGTCGCATTTACCTGCTCTGTTCCAAATTTGTCGCAAAAAGAACAATTTGAACCCCTCTCAACAGATGGCCATGCTGCCACTGAGAGGTTACAATGCTTATGCGGTAGGGCAGGGGAGAAATGGGCCCCTCCCATTTCACCCCGCTCTCCCGAGTGGGGATATGATGTCCGAAGCACCAGCATTCAAATTGATTTGAACCCGCAGCGGAGAGTTCTGCAGATCCATCGTAAAAGGAACAGAGCGGGACCGCAGCAGACTATTATTAAAAGATCTTTTTTCTTCACTTTCCCCTTCCCTGAACTATGTAACAAATCCCCCCAATAAAAGTAGCATACATTTTATAACAGTAGCACTCTCTATCTGGTTATTTTGTGTCTTTCCTTGACTCCTTCTTTTACATGCAATCCTCCCCCTCCCTCTCTCTCTAACCCGTCCGTCCTTTAAACTCTGGCTGAGGCTCCTCCGCCATAGGTTAATACGGCGGACGATACAAATTGGCTCATATCTTTATCAAAATTACCCCTAGCACGCTCTTCTTTTAGTTCTAACCCTTCCTAAGGCTCCTGACCCAAGGACCACCAGCGGAACCAAAATCGGCCCAGTTCTCGGCACCTCATCAGCTGACTGTCAAACGGAACCGACTGCTCTTTCCAAGCCAGACTGCTCTTTTCCAGCCTTATCCCGGACTTTCCTCTCCCCGTGACCCGCGGGATGGTTTTAAGAGATCACTGGTCCTTTTCTGTGAACTGTGGATGGGGGATCGCTCTCCCGCTGGGGAGACATAGTTTTCCAAGGACCTTCACCCTCTCTACAGCTGCCAGGAGGGTGCCTGGACGGGCGCCCTCCACGTTTCATTCACACCTTCATAATTTTATGAATGAGAAGAACACTCTTCCCCAAACCTACCCCTGAACTTATGAAATCCTATACTTCCAAAGACTGCAACTCACATGTACCTCTTCCCCATGCTATTTCTATGAATTCCTTCCACCACAGATGAACTCTTTTCCCAATGTATCCGTGAATTTTCATATTCTATGAACCTGGACACCCTCATGAATCACTGTTATATGAATTTCTAATCGTTGGGCTAACTTCATGAATGGTAAAATCATGCTGCTAAAACTCCACTTTTATGAATTTCCATGCTGGGTTCTCCAGATGTTATGAACTTCGTTCTTATCAAATATTTTCAATTGTTTATATCATTCATGATTCCCCTTTATGCAATGTAACTCACTTTTATGGATTCTCCCTTATTTCCATGAAATCTATCTATCTGCCTATATGTATTTGTACTCTTTGGGATCCCCGGAAAATATGTATTTTTCCCAGCATGGTTTATATTCCAACTTTATTTTATTTTTCATTTTATTTCATATAATTGTCAAGTCATGAAATCAAATAGGAAATATTTTGAACTCAACCTGAACCCCAGAACTTATCCCATTTCCTATGACCCAGGCTTCCCTTCCCAAAAACAAAAGGATAATCTGCCACCGCTAAACCCAATCAAATTCAAATTGCATGGACAATATAGGGCTTGAGTCGCCGAATTCGGAGTTGCTGACCTAAAGGTGATTCGCCCCAAGGCAAACATTGTCATATCTCACCCAAAGGAAAATCCAGGACACCTCAGGAAGGCGCCCTGCGGAGCCTGTCAATATGGCTCATCACCACCCATCTTTACTTCCACCTCTGACACCCCAAGGCATATCTAAAATCTGTATACGTGACAGAAACCCGGACACCCTTGATTGCTGCCATTAATCACCCTTTAGAAATCGGTCTAGCAGGACTTAATCCGACAGTTCCTGCCCTGTCACCTCATTGTTTCAATAACTCCCGCCTTCTCTTTCCTGATTGGCCCGAGTAGAGTCCTCTTCAGCTGAATTGCTCAATAAAGACTCCTTGGCGGATTTTCCTTCAACTTTGGCGGACCTTCTTCATTTCGGCTTCAGGTTGTATTGCGGCTCATAATTCTCCTTTTGGCTTTGCCAAGGTCCGTTCTCTCAGGACCGGATCGGGTCTCTCCTTAAGGGCCCGATCCCCTAAAACGCGGTCGACAACACTTTTGAAACTCTGCTTATACCACCATAGATTGAACACATCTGCAATGGATGTGTAAGAAAACTTAAATGTTTCTGGTGCTAACATGGAATCCTCTGGTAGACTTTCTCCTTCAATACATTCTCAACTGCAGTGAGTTCTAGTTAAAATTATTTGATGTACTTTGGATTCCCTCTTGTACAATACAGTGTGACATGGGGAAGCACACTTGAGAGCCTCACAGAAAGAGCTTTTTATGACTTCTTGCCACCCTTGATTCTTCTTCTTCTATTGATTGATCTACTACTGAGTGTTAATGGATATTTTGGCTGAATCTCAAACAACAGTTTGTGTGGTTTGTTCACTTGCTGGGGTTAGTTGAACTGGTGGTGCTCCATGATTCAGTCCCCGCAAAAAACTGATTCACTTGTATTAATTTCATTTGTGGTACAATTCGGGTCCCTGTTGTGCTGTGAGGCAAAGCCTCCATCACTTTGGGGAAGGGCGGGGGGAGGAAATAAGTTTGTTTGTTTAAAATTTAAAGTTTAAAGAGAGTGACAGAATCCTTGCAGAAAGCTATCAATTGCTTAATTAGACCTCACTAGTCACAGGCTAGACATGTATCAACCCACATGGCCTTCATCAGTATGTCTCCATATTAGTTCCAATGATGGCTGTACAGGTCTTTCCCAAAATGCATAGCCTGCGAGTAGTCTTTCATTAGTCTAGTTTTGCTCCTCATTTGTTCTGCCAAAGCTGCATTTAGAACTTGTACATGTGTCCTTTGTCACAGGCTCATCCTTGGAAGCAGTATTATCATCCTGAGAAGACTTCCCTAGCCTTTTGAACAGCTGGATAGTGTGTCCCCTGAATAGGAGACATCCCTGACCATTCAGCAACTTGCTGTGAAAAATTTGTACAGTCACTCAGCTCCATTCTGACTTGGATGCTGTTACTAATACAGTGTCTATGGATTTAACTTTGGCCCCTGCTTTCACAGTATTTATGGATACCTTTCAATTTGTGCAGCCTGAAGAAGTGGACAGGATCCTTGGAGAGGTGAGAGCTATCATATGTATTCTAGATCCTTGCCCTTCCTGGCTGATCAAACAGGCCAGGGGGAGACTGGCAGAGTGGGTGAAAGTGGTGGTCAATGCCTCCTTGGAACAAGGCAAAATTCCAACTTAGCTAAAGTATGTAATTGTGAGCCCTATATTTAAAAAGCCATCCCTGAACTTCTTTATAATGACCAACCATTGGCCAGTGTCCAACTTTCCTTTCTGAGCAAGGTCTTGGAACATGTAATGGCCTACAAACTCTTTGGATTTCTGGATGAAATAGATTATCTAGATCCATTTCAATCTGGTTTCAGGCCTGGCTATGGAACAGAGACAGCTTTGGTCACCTTGGTGGATCACCTCCACAAAGAGCTAAACAAGGGGAGTGTGTCCCTGTTGCTTATGGATCTGTCAGCAGCTTTGAATAACATTGACCATTGTATATTTCTGGTTCATCTTGCTGGGAAGGGACTGAGAGGCACTGTCTTACAGTGGCTCCAATCCTTCCTGGAGGGCTGTGCCCAGAAGGTGGTGCTGGGGAACTCCTGTTTCAACCCTTGGCCATTGACCTGTGGGGTTCCTCATGTTGTTTAACATGTAAATGAAACTGCTGGGAGAGGCCATCCAGAGTTTTGAAATATGGTGCCACCTATTTGAGGATGACACCCAAATCTACTATTCCTTTCCACCCAAAGGCAAGGAAGCTGTCCTGACCCTAAACCAGTGTCTGTCATCAGTAATGGATTGGATGAGGATAAATAATTTGAAATGTAATTCAGACAAGACAGAGGTATTCCTGGTCAGTCAGAAGGCTGATCAGGGAGTAGGGATTCAACTTGTGCTAGATGGGGTTCCGCTCCCCCTGAAGACACAGATCTGCAGTTTGGAGGTCCTTCTGGACTCGGCACTGAATCTGGAGGCCCAGGTGTCAGTGATGGCCAGGAGGACCTTTGCACAATTAAAACGTGTCAACTGCACCTGTTATCTGAGAAGCTAGATCTGGCCACTGTGGTATATGCCTTAGTAACATCCCATCTGCATTATTGTAACACACTCTATGTGGGGCTGCCTCGGAAGAGTGCTCAGAAACTTCAGCTGGTCCAAAGAGCTGCAGTCAGGTTGTTCACTGGGGCTGCCTATAGGGAATGGAATACAGAAGCTCCATTAGCTACTAGTTTGTTTCTGGGCACAATTCAAAGTGCTGGTCATGACCTTTAAAGCCCTAGACAGTTCAGGTCCAGGCTATTTGGCTGACTATGTCCCTTTGTATGAACCTGCCCGGGCCCTGAGGTCTTCAGGAGAGGCCCTTCTCTCAGTCCCACCTCCATGTCAATCTCGGTTGGTGGATACAAGAGAGCGGGCCTTCTTAGTGGCTGCCCCTCGACTCTGGAACTCCCTGCCCAAGGAAGCCAGAATGGCCCCCTCCATGTTGTCCTTCCAGTATCAGGCTAAAAGCCTATTTTTTTTTATTTGGATAGGCTTTTAAAGATGAAGGTTTTTAAAATATAGTCAGGGGGTGTTGTGGTTTTTAACTTCAAATATGTTTTAATGAATTTTAACTGTGAATTTTTAAATACTATTTATATTCAGTTCTGTTTTAATGTTTGCATATTTGTATATTTTCAATTGTATGCATTGATAATGCTTTTATGTCAACCTGTTTTGAGTCTCCTCCAGGAGAGATAAAGTGGGGTAGAAATAATGATGATGATGATGATGATCCCAGTGGTGATCAGCACACTGGATACAGTGCCTAAAGACCTTGGCCTGCACTTGAACACAATCGGCGCTGACAAAATTACCATCTGCCAGCTGCAGAAGGCCACCTTACTGGGATCTGCACGCATTATTCGCCGATACATCACACAACCCTAGACACTTGGGAAGTGTCTGGCATGTGATCCAGTACAACAGCCAGCAGAGTGTCTGCTGTGGACTCATCTTGTTCTGTTTGAAATAATAATAATAATAATAATAATAATAATAATAATAATAATAATAATAATAGTGCGGTTTTCTGACATTGTATATTTCTGCCGCTTCTGTGACTGTTTTTGTAATATGAAATCCAGCATATATATCTCATTTGCTGTGTCATACTATGCCTTTGTGTCAATAATAATAATAATAATAATAATAATAATAATAATAATAATAATGAGCATGGCTTTAATTGTGCAAGCATTTAAAACATGGAGGCCATCCATTCTTCATTGCCTAGAGTGGCTAACATTTGATCAGTGATTGTTCTTAGATGGGAATGGCCTGGGAAGTGTGATTCCCATCATATTAGCACAGCCTGAAGAAGGGTTAAAATAAAATTTTAAAAAAGGAATGCTCTGGCCAAGGGAATGTGCAACTTTTCCCCACAACCCGAATAGCATTTCTAAGACTGGAGCTTTAGCAAGTGGATGGCATCCATTTACCAAAAGCAGGGAACTAGATATTACTTAGATATATTCAATGGAGCATGAAGGCCTTTTTAGTCAGCATGGGATGGTACAGGGGCCAAGCAGACACTTGCCTCTTATCTGTGATGGGCAGTGTTTGTGTGTGTGTGTGGGGGGGGGGGGGGGAGTAGGAATTTGCTGAATACAAATGGCTCTCATTCAATGAAGATTAAGTGAAACTTAGGATGGGTGGAGGGAGGGAGGAGGCTGCATTTGGAGCTAGCCCAAGGCCTTAACCCTCACTAGAGGGTGACTTTGTTAGATCCCCAGTTTGCTGACGGGGAGGAACCAGGCTTTTGTATTCTTCCTGTGGCTGGGATGTAGGTTGGTCTAGGTCAGACCAACTTCCCCTCCTGTTGCCTTACTAAATTGCTCCCAGCTTTTACACATCCCAGGATATAATTTAAACACCTGATATAGTTGAAATGAAAGTGGCATTTATTTTAACCCAATCCTTGTGTGTCTTCTTATCATAAAATTGTGCTATAAAAATTAATTCTGCTATTTCTTCTTATAAAATGTGAAAAGCTCCACTTTTGAAAAAAGGCTTTCACAACCCCTTAATCCATCACATTTGTCAGAACAGAAGGTGCTTCTTTGCATGCTAAGAGATGTCATTACTTTTAAAAGTCAGCATGTAACATTAAGAATTTACCTTCCTTAATTATTCACTCAACTTCAAAATCTACCCCTCCATCCATTAAAAATACCAAAAGCAAAAGGAAAGGGATTCCTACTATCACACTTCTCAAATCATTACAGTTTTGTCTTTTCAACTAGTTTCAATTTCAGAACCAGATCAACCAAGCACATGGCTATTGTTCCCTCTGCGGCTGACCTTCCTTGGCATGTGTCAATCAGATTACAACCAAAAAGAGACAATGAATTATACAACTATGAACAGAGAAAATTGTTTCCTGCCACCTTATGTATATAAATGCACTTGTCCTTGCAAGCATGCATGTGAATTTTTTTCCCAAACTAATATTCTGATTTCAAGTGAGTAGATTTTTGGTAAGGCATTGTCACACCTCAGAATTACAGATGACCCTGACAGACCTGTATCATCTTACATAATTATTTGAATATTTCTGACTAGTGTCATACATTGTGTATTTCATTATTCAATTAACCCTCAATCCAAAATGAACAAAAATACTGCTAACATATTTAATATTAATTTGGTGTATCAACACAATTGGGGAGGAATAGAGGAAAGTCCCATCTTCCATTTTTTCTTTTGTGTGTTCATTTTGACAGACAGTTATGACTATCTCTGTGAAAACTAATCCCAGTGCTCATTTTAGATCCATGTGTATTTCTAGCTATCAAGGTTCAAACTTTCTAAAGCTTAACTAAATTGGGAGCAAATTTTGGAAAGCAAATATGGACATAGAAAGATGGGCCCAACTCAGAATGAAGCTAAAAACATCATCAACAATTGTGTTCACACTTTCTTTTTCTCATTGGCTTGATCCTGGAATAAACGGAAACAACTGCAGGATTTTTTTTTTCTACTCCCTGCTTTATAATCTTATCTTTCCACTTTCTTTGGTTTCCTCATTCTGAAATAGATGCTAAGAAAAGTGCCAAGTGCCAATTCTGTTTTCTGAAAGAGCTGAAGAGTCTTTAATGGAGTATCCAGTGTAAAACATAGGAGGACAACTTGCAAAGAAGGCAAACTGTCATTACTTGCTTATTTAAATTATTTATTTTTGGAACTAACTGACCATATTCTAGTCATGAAGAAAAAGAAAAATTATTACAGACATTTTCATTTATTAAACAACTAGCTGGGAAATGTAAGGGATATTGGTTCTTTTGCCTGGTCTTTCATTTAATTAATTAATAACATTAAATAAATTAATCCTGACATTAAGTTGATGCTGAAAATCCAACTTAATTCATTGAATTAAAATAATTTTAATTGGGTTCTCTTTTCACTAGAAAAGTTTTTACTTAATTCATTTTAATTACCAATTTCCAACTACTGTCCATTGTAGCCACCTTTTCCAGAATTTTGCCACAACTTTGCAGACATTTCAGTAGTACATAGTAGGGTTGAGCGAAAAAATTGTAAAAGTCGTTAATTGTAATAAATTGGTTAATCGTATTAATATTTAACTGGGTTCCGAGGTGGTTTGGCGCTTCGGAATTAACCTTCCAATTCAAAGCGTTGGTGCCCGTGCCTTGAAATACCTTCGGATAACCTTTGGATATATGAGAAAGTGTTTTAATTCAACCAACCATTGCTATTCAGGAACTAGTTCTTTGCTGTGAATACAAAGGTGAGTTGTTTTCCATACAATTTAATTTAATTTAATTTAATTTAATTATATCCAGATCTTTTTAAACCTTGTTTTGCTATGAGCTGTATTTTCAGAAAATATTTTAATTAGATTTATACCCTTGGTTTCTTTTTCTTTTCATTTTTCTCAAAATTCCAGTACTCCTCTTAGTTTCACATAGTATAGTTTCTCAAGAGTCATACTCAAGGACACTGGCTGGACCTGTAAGAAAATTTGAATACAGTACTACTGCTTTTTAATACAAAATATAATGCAATAAAATGAGCTATTAGTTTGAGTCCCTAAACATTTTGTTCTATGATGCCATTCCTAGTTTGTTTAAATAAAAGCCTTAATGCCAGTAGCATCCTTTTCCAATTTCTGAAAGTTAAACATGATGCTAAATCATTATTTTCTCATGTTTCTGGCCTCTCTGATCTGACCTTGAAATGTCAGATCAGTTTCTTTTGATCAGGCATACATTGTGCATCTTGACTTACTTATCTAGCTAAATCAGTCAGAGGTCTTTTTGTGGTTCAGGTCTCGAGTTTACTAATTATGTTATATCCATTATTTAGCTTTTTCTTACACTAAAGGAAAATGGGTTTAGCTGATGTTAGCATATTTTTCTTCTGATGTCAAATAAAAGTGACAGAATGGAGAGGGGGAGATTGTGTCCTAAAGCACAAAACCAAATATAATATACACAATTATGCTGATGTCTCAAAAATGTACTTAAAAGACCAAAAAGAAAGTGTATCCCTCTAGATGGAAAACTTACACCATTATAATGCAATGAAATCCAAGAATTTTGGAAATTGACTCAATTCTTGTGAAAACCAGGGATGTAAAGTATGTTTCCAAATTTTGTTAACCATGATGAGAAAAAATGCATTGGGATATCCTATCAAAGAAGCTACAAAGTATTGCAAGATTTTGTGATTTCAGGATTGTTGTTATGAAAAAAAATAATTGCACAAGAAATGTTTGGCACTGGTCCAAGGATGGTTAATTTATTTAGATCCCGTTTTCTTCCGTAATGGACCTAAAGTGTTTTTTCTTTCTCTGACATCTGATTTTTTCTTTAAAATGGACTTATTTCACCTTGTTAATGAAGATGCACTTAAATAATGTTAAATTACTATTAAGATAATATCCAACTATCTGTACTAATCAAATTCAGGGTTTTTCAATCTTTTCAAGCATGAACAGAATCATGCTATACCTGCTTATTATAAGATCAAAGCATCCGTGGTCCTCTGTCTTCATAAACACATGTGTCAATTTTATTTCTCCTGAATTAGACTTTTGAAAAATAAATATCAAGTTCTTTTTATTGTGCTTATTAAGATATTTGTGAATTCTGAAAATTTTTGAAAAATTCTTAATGCAAAACAAACCCAGCATAATTGTCACTGTTCTCTAAACGTTAAACTTTGTCAATATGATAACATTTTTTTCTGAACAGAAGTACAAGTGTGTGATCTACTGAGTTATGCATATTGCCCATTAGTATGAAAATCCAACATTGATTTTGTGAGTTACATAATTGGAAAGGAGGCATGAGAAGGTATTGAGCTCTTGACTGCTATGTACTGCCTGGCTAGCTTATTCATAACACATTTCTAATAATTGCACAATAATGACAGGTCAAAGCTAGATCCAATTTTATCAGTTATCTGTGTTGAAATTATGAGGATGAATTAGCTTTGGAGGAAAAGGGAAACAAAAGAAAAGATGAAAAGGGAAATAAACAATAGTTATAACTTTATTTGAAACAGATAATAGCCTGATAAGAAAACATGGGAAGTGAAATAAACAGTAGTAATATAACTGCATTTGAAGAGTATAAAAGTTTGGATAATAGTTTGTACTGCAATGTATTTTTTGCTGTTGCACATTTTCCATGTAAGTTTCAAAAACAAGTAAGTTTTAAAACAAATATACAGTGGTTTCCAGTCTTACACTAAAGGAAATGTCAACATCAGATTTTCATTCCTTAGCACAAAGGTGTCAAACCAGCCTTATGATTCAAAATCAAAATATATGGACTTGGCATTGAAAGCCTCACAGGTTCATAAATGGTGTGGTGGACCAGATTCAGCCCACAGGTCTTGCATCTGACATGTGTGCCATAATAGGTTCTGACTTCAGACCTTTAGTCAATAAAAAATGGCAATTTTATGAACTGTTCCCTTATACAGGCAGTCACCGAGTTACAAATGTCTGACTTACAAAGGACTCATAGTTAAGAACAGAAGTGAGACACTAGGAAGTGAAAGAAATGTACCTCTCGAAAAGAAAATTCACTCCTGGAAGAGTAATCATGGGGAAAACATGTCTCAACCGAATCCAATTATCACAGGGATGGAGAGCGAGATGAATATTCTGAACAGGGGTATAAAGAGCAAAACAAACATATGACAGGGAAGTTAACCTTTCCGTATGCTATCCAAAGTGTGTGTGTGTACGCGTGTGTGTATAGTTACACTTTCAAATTTCACCTGTTCTGACTTACAAATAAATTCAACTTAAGAACAAACCTATGGAATCTATCTTGTTTCTAACTTGGGGACTACCTATAAACAGCTATTTTGCAGCAGAATAATGGGCCCTTGGTATCTACTGGGGTTTGACACTTCAGCCATCTAGGTACAGTCATGGCCATATGGAATGAAGAAAGAACCCTGGAACTGATTCATATCAGTGCATCAGTGGCTACTCACTCAACCAAATATATTGTTTTGCTGATGGCATTCAAAAGTTGGTACAATGCTGGAAAAATGCACTGCAAAAAAGTGACTATGTAGAAAAGATATGTAATTTTGGGGGGACAATCTTCTTAATAGAGTTTTTAAAAGTGCAGAAGCATTCTAAAGAGTCCTTGACATCAAAAATGGTTCCCCTTATGTAAAATTGCAAAACCAAGGCTTTTTTAAAAAAATTCAAGCTGGAGATGATTGAATACATGGATACAGAATCAGTGGATATAGCGGGGTAACAGTCTTTCATTTTACCCTCCCCTTCCACACATAAAAACACACAGTGTGGGCCAAATTCAGGGGTGAGCATCCTGAAATAATTGAGGAGGTATGCTTGATGTCCATCTGTCAGAAGCACTTTATTTATAGGAGCTTCTGGTGGCCTAGGGGATAAAAGCCTTGTGACTTGAAGGTTGGGTTGCTGACCTGAAGGCTGCCAGGTTTGAATCCCACCCGAGGAGAGCGCGAATGAGCTCCCTTTATCAGCTCCAGATCCATGCGGGGACATGAGAGAAGGCTCCCACAAGGATGGTAAAAATGGCTTCAAAATGGCTTCAAACTACAGGAAAGGAGATTCCACCTGAACATCAGGAAGAACTGCCTCACTGTGAGGGCTGTTCGGCAGTGGAACTCTCTCCCCGGACTGTGGTGGAGGCTCCTTCCTTGGAATCTTTTAAGCAGAGGCTGGATGGCCATCTGTCGGGGGTGCTTTGAATGCGATTTCCTGCTTCTTAGCGGGGGGTTGGACTAGATGGCCCATGAGGTCTTTTCCAACTCTACTATTCTATGATTCTATGATTCTATGATTCTATCAAAAACATCCGGGCATCCCCTGAGGAACGTCCTTTCTGTGGGGTCCCGCAAGGGTCTATTCTATCCCCCATGCTATTCAACATCTACATGAAACCGTTGGGAGAGGTCATCCTCGGGTGGGATTCAAACCTGGCAGCCTTCAGGTCAGCAACCCAACCTTCAAGTCACAAGGCTTTTATCCCCTAGGCCACCAGAAGCTCCTATAAATAAAGTGCTTCTGACCATACAATATGACAAAATATAAAACAACAAATCATAACACAATTTAACAATACAATAAATAATAACATACATTACAATCCAAAATTCAGAAAAAGCAATAAAAACCAGGGCAGGCCACATGAACACTAAGTTAAAACTTGGTGAGAAAGACAAATGAATAAAACCACGGGGAGCAGGGACATAAAATAGTGAAACAGTCTAGAGGATAGATATCCCAAGGGAATAACCGAAGGAAAATATGACAGTTACTCTCCAAAGGCACACAGGAAGAGTCCTGTTTTTAAGTCTTTCTTAAAGGCTAGCAAAGTGGGGGCCTGCCTAATCTCAATGGGCAGTGAATTCCGCAGTCGGGGGGCCACAGCAGAAAAGGCCCTCTCCCTTGTTCCCACAAGACGGGCCTGAGATATAGGCAGAGGCGACAGGAGAGCCTCCCCTGACGATCAAAGAGATCGGGCGGGTTTATGATAGGAGATATGGTCACTAAGGTAGGCGGGTCCCAAACCATTTAGGGCTTTATAGGTGATAATCTGCACCTTGAATTGGGACCGGAAAATGAACGGCAGCCAGTGGAGCTCCTTGAACAAGGGAGTAGATCTTTCCCTGTAGTTCGCCCCCGTTATTGATCTGGCCGCCGAGCACTGGACCAATTTTAATTTCCGGGCCGTCTTCAAGGGAAGCCCCACGTAGAGCGCATTACAGTAGTCCAGCCTAGAGGTAACTAAGACATGCACCACCGTGGTCAAGTCAGACTTCACAAGGAATGGTCGCAGTTGGCGCACAAGTTTGAGTTGTGCGAAAGCCCTCCTGGCCACCGCCGACACCTGTGCCTCAAGCGTCAACGCTGAATCCAGGAGGACTCCCAAACTGCGGACCTGTGATTTCAGGGGGAGTGCAACCCCGTCCAGCACAGGCTACCACCCAATACCCCGATCAGACGAGCGACTGACCAGGAGGGCCTCTGTCTTGTCAGGATTGATCCTCAGCTTGTTCCTCCTCATCCAGTCCGCCACAGCGGCCAGGCACTGGTTCAGTATCCGAGGGGCTTCCTTGGAGTTAGATGGAAATGAGTAGTGGATTTGCGTGTCATCTGCGTAGAGATGGCAACACCCTCCAAAACTCCGGATGACCTCTCCCAACGGTTTCATGTAGATGTTGAATAGCATGGGGGATAGAATAGACCCTTGCGGGACCCCACAAAAAGCTGTTGCACAATGCTCTTTCTAAACACATATATTTTTAAAATACTTTAGAACTGGGATGATGAAATGTTCCAACATGCACCAATAATCTTATGCACAGAAAGAGTTAGAGACATAGACTTTGTCATGTAGAAGTTTTTACTTTGAAGTGTGAATATTGTGGGCAAGGCTAGATGAGACAACATAACAATGAGGAAGAAGTAGAATTACAGATGTGATCTCTGCACAAAGACGACATTTTTTTCATTTTTTTTCCTATAGAGATGGTCTTACCAGTCTGTATGGATACCTGTTTGGTACTTTAATAATTTACCTCATCACCTTACTGGCTATTCCTGTGTCAGCAAGCAAATAAATAAATAAATATAATGAAATGATAGGATGTGGTAGCAAGTGATTCTAAATGTTCTCCAAAGAAAAGATATTATTAAATGTAATACATATATTCCACATAAGTAGCTGTTTGCTTTAAGAATAGTGAAATATTAATGCTGATGCCACGAACCCTCTTCATAATGAATGCAATTTGATTTCCATTTTAGATTTGTCAAAAGCAATATTAAAAAATAATGAGTCCCCCCCTCTCTCATACACAGACATATTTTTTCATGCATTTTAGTTGCTTCAGGACCAATGAACTATGTGAACCACATAGAAACAGATAACTAAATTTGGGAAAATAAGGCAGATGTTTTAAAAATTGCAAGTAATTTCTTGCCTACAGTGTCAATATATTTTTTAAAAAAACAAACAAACATTGCACCTGATTTCTTCATGAAGTCATTACAGAACATATTTCAGGCACCTGCTGATTAGCATGACACTGTATATTAACAAAAATGCCTGTCCTGCAAGCTAATTAGGCATGTTTGTACTCTTTAAAAAAAAAATAAATCAGCAAAACTGAAATACCTAATATTGTGTATTGAAATGCACAGTAATATAATAAGTGGGTTAGCTCAAGGATCCTAGTGTTGGCACTATTTATTTATTATTCATTTAACATATTTCCAGATCATCTCCCAGCTTAGAAGGGTCCCTAAGGCATTTAACAAATGAAAGCAATTAAAACAATACAGTTTTTCCCCTTTAAAATGCTATTTTGACGTAATATAGTTCCATTAAAATAGTCCTTCAATGTACATTTAAATATAAAACTGATTAAAAGTCTTCCCTTTTTTAAAGATTTGGTAGTATCTATCTATAATGTTGGTGGGGAAGGCAGATTTCTCTGAACCCGCTTTGGGTCACACCACACCTTATAACCAAAAGTCATTGTTGTCATCATCATCATCATCATCATCATCATCATCATCATCACAGTAATTTTATTTACATCCCAACTTTTGTGGCTCTAATTGGCTTATAAAAAACCTCCAAATGCAGATTAAAATACTGTATAGTTTTAATTGACACATTAAAATACATAAATGTTATTTGCAACAGTATTATTAATCTATAAAATTAAAATCATTTGAAAATCCTTATGAGAAAAAAGATGATTTTTTAAAGGGAAAACATTAAATACTTACTGTTGTCAATTCCTAAATTATTAGGGAATAAAAACAATCAGCTGAGGAATTGAAGCAACTAGCATACTAGTTTTAACTATGTAAATAGACTCCTCTATACCATAGACTCAGGACCTGATCAGATTAAGCGATAATCTGTTTTGGAGCTCGTTTGCACAGCAATCTTGATGGGTTCTATCAAATGATGTTTGTCCCCCGTCATCATCAACCCGTTGGAAACCATGTGCAAAAGGTGGCCTAAACATAGCATTTGGACACAAGTTTCATATTGTGTTTTTCAATAAAAATACGAATTGAGCTGCTTTTATATGTGATTGGTGAAACAATAAACATTGCATCCCATGTGCTGTGATGGCTCCTTTGGAGGCATGCCTGTGGGCAGTCCCTGGAATTTGTCATGAAGGGAGTCTTTGTCATTTGTCTCTAACTACATGATGAGAGAAGACCTCTGTAATGGCTATTTTGAAACCTTCAGTCCTTTTTGAAAATGCATTTCCAAAAGAATTTGACAGGAAAATACTTCAGAATACCTTAATACAGCATGATACTAAAATTGTTATTTGCTAGTTCATGCCAAATGACAGTGATTACTAGGCTTGATCGATCCATGAAAAATTTGATTCTAAACTCGTTTCAAAACTAGAGGGGGGCAGCTTTTCGTTTCTGATGGTATTTCCGAATTTAGCCCCCCAAAATTTTCGAAATTAACGAAAATTCGTTATTTTCAAAATTAATTCGTTAATGGCGGACGCGCATGCGCAATTCCCAAAAACAGCACAGAGGGAGAGGACTTTAGAGGACTCTCCCACCCTCATTTTTTGAGTGATCTTCTTCAAACTTGGTACAGTGGTAGAACACATTTAATACTGATAGCTCACCAAAATTTGGAACGTTTCCCTTATCCTCTGATTTTTGGAGAATTTTCATAGCTTTTATAATAAACCATTTTTTAATAATTGCAGAAATCTGTTCCTGGTTTGAAAGTCTTATTTCCTGTTAAATTGGGTTGTCTTTACTGTGAAAGTCATTGTTCTACTTCAGAAACTTTGTTTTTGTGGCTGAAACTTTGTTAAATTGGTGTGTGTGTGATATATACTGTGTATAGTCCCTGCTTGTGTGTGTGTGTGTGTATAGGTAATGGTAAAGGTATCCCTTGACGTTAAGTTCAGTCATGTCTGACTCTGGGGGTTGGTGCTCATCTCCATTTCTAAGCCCAAGAGCCAGTGTTGTCCATAGACACCTCCAAGGTCATGTGGCCGGCATGACTACATGGAGTGCCATTACCTTCCCAGAAACACCCAGAAAATGGGAATTCCAGACAGGAAACAATCAGGGCCAGCTAATACCTCCCAACAAAGGATTCCCCCAGGTAGGAAGCAGCCAGGCTTTGAAGCTGCAAGGCTATTCAATGCTAATCAAGGTGACCAATTGCAACATTCACACTTGCCTCCCACAGACAAGAGTTCTTTCTCCCACCCTGGACCTTCCACAGATATATAAACCCCACTTGCCTAGCTTCGCACAGACGTCAAAACCTCTATGTCTGCCACAGATGTGGGTGAAACGTCAGGAGAGAATGCTTCTGGCACATGGCCATAGAGCCCGGAATACATACCACAACAGTGTGATCCCGGCCATGAAAGCTTTCGACAACACAACCACAGTATCCATTCAAGTTCATGTAGCGTGGTATGGACTGGAGACCTGTATTGGGGGGAGGGAGGGTGCGAATCTGGGCCCCTGGGAGTCGTAGTCCTCCCTCCCTCCCTCCCCGGGAGCAGCCGAGGACGGGCCTGGCCCACACCCCCTCGCATCCCGGGCCTCTTCCTCCTCACCGCCGGGCCCCTCTCTGTCTCTCCAGGCCTGAGCTGAGGTGAGGCGGCGGCGGCGGCCATTTCCCCCCTCCGTCTTCCTCCTCCTCCTCCTCCTCGGCCTCCTTCCCCCTCGCCCCCTCCCATTGGCTGAGCCCGTGATGCCCCTTTTGCTGAGGGGCAAAAGGAAAGGAGTTTGGGTGATTTGCAAAAGCTTTTTTTTCCTAATGAAAAAAACGAAGAAATAAGAAAAAACGGCCTCTCGCGATTCGAAACAGCGATATCCAGACGTGTGGACAATCAAGGTCGTATATTGCTTCAAAACAAACGAAAATAACGAATTAATAACGGGTAATGGGGAAATCGAATTATTTGAGCAAGCCTAGTGATTACTGTTGTGACTGCGCCTTCGGGGATTATGGTTGATGGTGATGGAATTCGAAGAGGAAGAAAAAACCCTCGTGATGAGGGTTCACTGGAGGAGTTGCGCAGGAAGCGACTTAGAGAGCTATATGGGGGATCTTCT
Organism: Anolis carolinensis; assembly: GCF_035594765.1. Classification (NCBI taxonomy): domain Eukaryota; kingdom Metazoa; phylum Chordata; class Lepidosauria; order Squamata; family Anolidae; genus Anolis; species Anolis carolinensis. The sequence continues at coordinate 105,715,868 of NC_085844.1, forward strand.
GAGGAAGATTCAGATGGGGAGATGGATGCTGAGGAACAGGTGGTGGCTGGGGAAGCGGGCACTGAATGGGCACAGCCACCGGAGATGTCTGGGGATTTGGGGCTTATGGATACTTCTGAACCTGGGGTTTCTGCAGGAGCTGATCCCAATTGGGATGCTTGGAGAAGGGAGGATGGTTCTTTAAGTGTTCATGGGGCTAAGTGTGGGCAGGATGATTGGGACTCCGACGAATTGCTAGGTACTCCAGATCCACGAGCTCTAGCTGTGTGGAGTTCAGACTCTGAGTAGATTTGGGACACCTGGTGTTTGGGTGTGAGTGTTTGGTCACCCAGGAGGAAGGGGAATAAAATGGGAATGTTTGGCCACTGCACTTTGCGTGTGGCAAGGTGTTGCTGAGGCGCCATTGGGATCTCTGTGTTTCCTTGAAGACTGAACTTGGACTATGATTTGAATCTGCTGATATCATCTAGCTTGGCTCTCGCTGTGTCTTATCGTGGACCTGTTTTGGATGACTGCACCTTCTTCGGACTTTGGATTGAATTTGACCTGGCTTCTGTCTACGCCCTCTGACTGACGGCTACTCCCGGCTTCTGACTATTGGTTTGTCTTTCGGAATTTCTGCTGCCTCCTGACCTGACCTTGGATTCTTCTGACGATGGCTATTCATCATCCCTTTGAGGCTCTCGGCTTATCTGCACCGTGGAAGCAGCTTTACTGCTTTTCTAGTTTGTTTATTTTCCAGCAATTAACTCTATTTGTTTTCCAAAGCTGAATTGAAGCGCTATTTAGTTTTTTATTGAATGCCAGCATGGGAAATTAGCGTGGCTCGTTTTTGAGTAATTATTGTCCAATCTACTCTCGAAACACTGAAAAGTGAAGTGTTTCAAGGATATTTCCTGTGTTTATGTTATTTTTTGGCTTATCTTCGGAATAAACTTTGTTTTGTATGTTAACTGGCGTCTGACTCTTGACAATTACTTTAAACCAGTGGTTCCCATCCTTTTTTTGACAGGGCCCACTTGAACAGGGTCCACTTTGACCAGGGGCCACTTAACTAGGGACAACTTTGACCAGGGACTACTTATCTAACATTAGTATCAAACGAGTTACAAATCAGTTTTTGGTCTATTTTTGATTCAGTTTGGTTATTTGGGGTGTTGATTCAGAAAATTGCATTGGATAGTCCATTTCAGTTCTAGTTTCTGAAACAGAGCATATGTCATCCAGTAGTCGCCATCTGCTCACCCACAGAAAACCACATTTAATCATCTAGAGCTGATATGATCTATCCAATGCAATGATCAGATCTGCAGAAGTGAGCAGAAATAACATTAATAAAATAAAATAAATAATTAAAGAGCAAGTTGGTTCGCAGATCCGATTTTCATTCTCACAGCCTACTGCTGGGTTGCGGCTCACAGATTGAGAACCACTGCTTTAAACAGTAAGAAATTCATGTGTAGGGGGTGTATGCATTCTGTCAGGATCCTGTATGCATCCTGTTGAAAAAAACATGGGATGAACATGGATTAAACATTTAAAAGTTTACATGTGATGAGGTCCTCAGAGCTGAAGCTAGTGTTCATTGAACCAAACAGTGAGCCTGTGTCTTCAGGTTCCAGTACAGGTTGAATTCTTGTTTCTTAATCCTGTTTCTCTACCACTCAGGAGCACCTCTGTTTTCTTTTGATTAAGTTTCAATTTGCTTACCCTCACTCAGCCCATTATTCCAACAGAAACCAGTTTATTACTGAAGCAATATTCAAAACCCAGGCAAAAGAGAGATATGTATTATCAGCATACTGATGGGACTGAAAACAAAGAATCTGGAAAATCACCTACCACAGTTAAAAAGCATGGATGACGAAAAATGAACCCTGTGAAATTGTCCATTCGAATACTGAAGAAGTAAAGCAGGAATTATTCAGCACCATTTCTTGAATTATCCTTTCCATAAAAGAATGGTCAACAATGCACACCAGCCCCATCCAAGGGAGTCATACCAGAGGGATGCCAATATCAATAATATAAAAAGCTGCTTAGAGATCCAGACGAACTAACAGGAAGGCATTGATCCATCCAGTTCCTTGCATAAATCATCCATGATGGTGATCACATTTTTCATTACCATCAACAGGCCTGAGGTCAGACTGAATTGCGTCCAGATAATGTGTTTTATACAGGACACCTAGAGCTCTCAGATTACAACTCATTGTAGTCCTTTGCTGTCATGGAATACTGGAAACCAATTATTAACACTTCATCATACTCTGGCTTTCCCCTGTTTCTAAACATTTAAAAGCCATTTTAAAGAAGGAGCCCCACGGATCTTATCAAACGACATAAGTATATTTCTATCAGTTGTTGCCCATGGGACTCCATTTCTAAAGTGTGTAGAAACTGAGGCTTTTGGAGTGGAGGAGCAATCAACTCCAGAGCTACCCATTCACATGGAAATGGCAAGAGTCGCTTATTTTTATGAGGCCTTATCAATATATGTTCTTGTTAAAGATGTTTTACTTGTTCATTTTAATTTGTCTATTTTAACTGTTAATTTTAATTGGCTGGGATTTCTGGGAGTTGTAGGTCAAAACATCTGAAGACCCACAGGTTGAGAACGACTGATGTAGATGCACCCCCGAGTCTTTGGGGTGGCTTATGAATCTTCCACAAGGAATTATAGATGTTGCTTCCAGCAACTGCAGAATGTTTGTGTCTGGTCAAATCTAGCAAAGCTAATTATTAAATAAGTATAACTGTGGCATCTACAGTTATGTCGCAGATGTATCAGGCCCTCCCCCAAATGCTCTTGTTTTGTTTGTGTCTCAGTAGAGGGCACAATACATTTTATTTAGTACATGCTGAAAAAACTATTTGCACAGAACTACTGAGTGATCCGATTTCTCCTATTTATTTATTTACAACATTTTTACCCTGCCTTTCTCAACCCCAGAGGGGACTAATGGTGGCTTTACATAAAGGTAACCATTCAATGCCTCAACACAGTGAACAATTAAAATAAACATTTTAAATAGCATTATAAAATATATAAAATACATTAAAACATTTTAAAATATTTAAAACAATACCATCATTATTAACCACGCTATCCACAATCTCAATCCTATGGAGTTATAGTTTTAAAAGGATGACTACTCAAACTATCTATGCTGGATGGCTCTTTGTAGACACAATGGAGGCTAATTATGATGGTATAAGCCACATATGAACAGATGCATAGCGACCAGGAGCCATTTTTTTCCCAGATCACTTCACAAGCTGTATTCTCTGCAGCATGCCCAAATGCCTTTGTTTTCCTCTGCAGCCCCTTTCAAAATGATATTCTGAGAAAGAAGAAAATTGATATATTTGGGGGAAGGTACAAAACTCTGGAGTGTTTCTTTGTGTCGAGCTATTTTCAATGCTTTCGTGTGGGCTTTCTGCATTGTTTGAGCAGGGGGTGCCTAAATTGTATAGATCAGATAGGCTCTGGCAGACCGCACCGAGTTCTCCTTCAACATTGTTCGAGTTGCTGTCTTACTTGTTTATTTTTTTACAAAAGCATTTTTATTTGAGAAGGAACAACAAAATAGAATATTTGCATAATATAAAATGAAAAATGACATAACTACATACTATTTACAACTACAAAACTGCAACTAAGTCTTGAATTATTCAAAATAATAAAAAGAAAGACAAAAATAAAACACACCTACAGGAAAAATGAGATTAATTCATTTTTACCTGACGCATCATTTGGGCACCTCAGGTAAAACCAAGGCAGGTCCTGCATTTTGGGTCTGTCTGGAAGGGCCCTAAGGCTATCCTGGATAGCTCTGGAAGGGAGAATGTTAAGCATAGAAGCAATATCCTCCTTTTAACTATTACAAAAACCCCTTAGGCGTGTGTTTAAAATTCTTTTTATTTCCAACTGGTGTCCTCGTGTCTCACTTGACTTGTTTCTCCAAAGTGGTGATTCATTTATGTGTCACTGTCGCTAGTGGTGACACTAACTCTCTGGAATACATATCATATTTTCCCAGCCCAGGCAATAACATTGTTCAGGTCATGTGTATAAATGGTACTTCCTGCTGGGAGAGTAAACTCAGAACCAAATATATCATCCATGGGGTGCATGGTTCTCAATCTTGATACAGAGCAATGATCTAAAAGTGTACGTATGCATGTCTATTCAGGAATAAAGGCTACTGTGTTCAAAGGGACCACTTCCTTGGTATTTATGTAGGCATGTCTGTATAAGATGGTTATAATTACTGAATGCTCTAGACCAGTGCTTCTCAAGGTAGGCAATATTGCTCCCTGGTGGGCATTTTTCCAAATGAACTCACAAAACCATTCAGTTGACAAGTCTACCAACAGGTATTAAGAAGGAAGTGTTAGCAAGTGAGCATGCCACACATTGTTGGGAAGTCCAGTATGCATTGCCAGGGGTATGTGCATGCAATTACTGGTTGACATTACAATACTATAAAAAGGCAACATGTATGAAATCTAATTTAGATTGTTTTTGAATTGTGTAAAAAACATTGGTAGTAGTGTATATGCAATAAGTATTTAAAAATTGTAATTTAGGCTGCTAACAAAAAAAAAGAGTTGAATATCCGTCGATAGCAGTGCACCAGGTTCATCCTTATCATTTAGGTTCATCGTAATAAAAACATTTTTTAAATCTAACCTCTATTGTCTTAATTTTCTCTGTGTAATTGAATACTGAATTTAATAAATAACTTTATATTGCGTTTTATTTTCAACAACATATTTCTTTATCATGTTGTAGGACAGGGGTCCCCAAACTAAGGCCCGGGGGCCGGATGCGGCCCATCGAAGCCATTTATCTGGCCCCCACAGCACAAGGGCAGAAGGGGGTTGGGCTAAATGACCCAAGGGGTCTCTTCTTCTCTTACAACCCTCCTCCTCCTCCTCCTTCTTCTTCTTAACAACATTGAGGCCGGGTGGTCATCTGTCAGGGGTGCTTTGCTTGTGCTTTTGGTGCACAAAGGCAGAAGGGGATTGGACTCAATGGCCCAAGTGGTCTCTTCCAACCCTCTTTATATTATTATTATTATTATTATTATTATTATTATTATTATTATTATTAACAACATTGAGTCTGGGTGGCCATCTGTCAGGGGTGCTTTACTTGTGCTTTTGGTGCACAAAGGCAGAAGGGGGTTGGACTAAATGGCCCTAGGGGTCTCTTCCAACCCTCTTTATTATTATTATTATTATTATTATTATTATTATTATTATTATTATTGACACAACGATGTTGTATGACACAGCAAACAAGATAGACATGCTGGATTTCGTTTCACAAAACCACAAGTCGAACACTTCCCAAGTGTCTAGGACTGTGTGATGTATTTTCGGATGATGCGTGCAGATCCCAGCAGGGTGGCCTTTTGCAGTTGGCAGATCGTAATTTTGTCAATGTCTATTGTTTCCAAATGCCGGCTGAGATCTTTTGGCACGGCACCCAATGTGCCCATCACCACCGGGACCACCTGCACTGGTTTCTGCCAGAGTCTTTGAAGTTCAATCTTGAGGTCCTGATAGCGGCTGAGTTTTTCCTGTTGGGCAGAAACACCCCCCCCCTCCCGCAGGTGCCACCTTGACGTGGTGGGGGGGCTTAGCCATTCCGAGGATGCTGAGGGCTGTGCTGGTGGTAGTGTAACTACCGGCAGGTCCAACCAAGCCAGAGAGGCCTCAGCGGAGGAATGCAACCAAGTGCACCTAACCCATCAGCATATGGAGAATCAAACCCAAACGAAGTCTATACTGGCTCGGTCGTCGCCCAGGATAAAAAGGACCGCGGTGGATGCTGCTGATTTTGGACATCCATCGACAAGTGGGCTACGGAATCATCAAAACCCAAATGAACAGTCACAGAAGCGGCAGAAATATACAATGCCAGAAAACCGCACAGTCATGAAATGCTACTACAAATCTGAACCTCAAAGGCGTGGCTACCAAAAAAGGATGCATCAGCTATGGAAACAAGAGTACCCAGACTCACAGATAACAGAACCCCGACTGGCTGACCAACGAAGATTCATAATCAGAAACAAAGTGTTCAGTGAAGTTGAACTCGAAGAAATCCAGAAAATCTGCAAAGCAAATTACCATCAGACCACAGCACAGACAGCAGCAGAGACTCCAGCAACACTTGGAATGGTGGAACAGATTGAACCAGAAGAAAGTGTGGAGCTTTTGCAAGAATTTGATGAACCAGCACTTGAAACACCTGTTGAACCACCAGGAACCTTGACAGCAAGACAACAAGAGCTCAAGGATAAGATCATGGCTCATGCTGCAGCAAATGCAATAAGAAAGCGGCTCCCAACTCTAAAAACAGTGCCCAAGAGACACCTGGCGCCTCTCATGAAAGATGTGAATGCAGCACTCTCCACTGACCAAATAACATCAATTGAACAAACAAACCAGTATGCCTACAGTGCAGCAGTGATAGTAACAGAAGAGCTTGGGCTCCTACAACCAAGGCAGCCCCAAAGAAAATCGACTGGAAAACCAAAGTGGAAGGTCAGGCTAGAGTTGAAAATCAAAAAGCTTAGATCAGATGCAAGTAACCTGAAAAATATGAAAGAGAAGAAACTGAAGAATGACAAAATCAAGCAATACCTGACCCGAAAGTACTGGCTGAACATTAGAAAAATTGAAGAAGCTTTGGAAATTGTGAAAGAACAAATTACAGCAACAGCCAGAAAAACTGAAAGATATGAAGCCAGAATCATCCAGTACAGACAAAATCAACTGTTTCAATCAGACCAAAGACGGTTCTACCAGAGTCTGAACCAAACAACAGATATTATTATTATTATTATTATTATTATTATTATTATTATTATTATTATTATTATTATTATTATTAATAATAATAATAATAATAACATTGAGGCTGGGTGGCCATCTGTCAGGGGTGCTTTGCTTGTGCTTTCGGTGCACAAAGGCAGAAGGGGATTGGACTCTATGGCTCAAAGGGTCTCTTCCAACACTCTTTGTTGTTGTTGTTGTTGTTGTTGTTGTTGTTGTTGTTGTTGTTGTTGTTGTTATTGCTCGGTGGCCAACTATAGTCCGGCCCTCCAGTGGTCCAAAGGATCGTGAACTGGCCCCCTGTTTAAAAAGTTTGGGGACCTCTGTTGTAGGATGTAGGCAAAAATGCAGATACATAAAAAGTGCAAATTTGTCAGTATCTTTATGTTTCTTTGCTTAAAGAAGGTACATTTCTTAAGGGCACTGGGTTTTTTTAAAGGAGGCAGTATGTCAAATAAGTTTGGAAACCTCTGCTCTGGACCAAATTGAATGGATGAGATTAACTTTCATTTATAGCTAAAGTGCATACTTCCTATATACTACCTTGATACTGATGAAATTCAAATTAGCTATTGCATAAGAAGCATAGTACTTGGAATTCAAGAATATACTATTGAAATGGATTATATAGTTCTCACCTCTAATTAATTACCCTCAAACTTTCCTGCACTAGAAATTATTTTAGAAGAAAAATCAATATCCCTAGAATTAGCTATTTTAAATACAACATACATATTATTGCCTTTACTTTCATCAGATAATTTCTATTATTTATTCATAAATTTATGGATTAATTCAGGAACTTTTAAGAAGAGTAGACTGACAACTGCAGAGGAGTTGACTGATGCTGACAGCTAGGAGCAGCACATAAATGATAGAATCGCTGACCCATAAAGGCCTAATCTGTAAAATATTTTTACCTACCAGCAGTGACATAAAAAAGCCAACCAAGCTTTTCCAACTGCACCCCCCCAAAATAATAATAATAATAATAATAATCCATCAACAACAACATTGAAACACATTTTCAGTTCCCTCTTCAGGAGGATTGTGGAATTTTCTGCCTTGATATTCTAGCTTATATGGCTGTGCTGAAGGGAGCTCAGTCCCTGATATTCAGAAGGTTGATTTCTTCAATATCATTGGTATCCTTCTGAAGAAAAAAAAATGTTCCATGCAGTTTTCACAGATTTACAAAGCAGGTAATATTGATAAAGAAGTGCATATTTTATTTGTTTAGCTTGGCAGCAAAGTCACCCCTGTGATTATGTTTTTTTTGTCCTTAGAGAATAACATTTCCTCTCAAAATGTTCCTACTGCAAGACAAGAAAACTGACAGGTACGTCTATCGATTAACTCAGCCCACATAAATGGGATTTTTATAAAGTTAGAAAACACTGTATGAAATACAACCACATCATTGGTTGTATCAGGTTGATTCTTCCCTGAACATGGTACCAGATCCTTGAGGAAATGAACTATAGATGGTTTCTGTTCCTTGCAGGTAGTTTCATTAACTTCACCAAGAAAAGATGAGATCTTTTCTTAGTGAAACTAAAACAAACAATTCCAAAACTATTCAATTTTATTTCCTGTAACTTAAACTTATTATCATTTTCTTTTACTATTATATATTTGAAATACTGCTTTCAAACTCCTCCTCTTCTTTGCTCTCTTTTCCCTTGCCCCAATATACACACACAGAGACACACCAATGGCTCCATATCAATAATATATCTAATGAGTAAGGAGTTATAAGGTTGAACATTAGAAGATACATCTTCATGGTCTGAGCAGTTTATTAAAAGCAATCAACTAGAAGGTGGTGTGATGGACTTTGACTGACTGAGAAATATTCCAACAGAGGCAATACTGGACAAGTCCTGTGTCTGGATTTCCTCTGCTGAATATTGGGTTTAATTGACCTTTGACATCTCCTCCAATTAGTGATCTGGAGAATTTTTTTTAAATCTTGATGAGAAATATTATTTTGATCTTTTAAGTCAAGCTTTTGAGAAACCACCAACTTCTTGTCTCCATCAAACAACAAAGACACATTTCTTTTTTTCAGTAGAAACTTCAGTAATTTAATCTTATATTCTTGCCTTTTCCGTAGTGAAGTAAAACATATGTATGCAGCCAATCCAAAAAATGGATAAAAAACTGCACACAAGCTATGTGACATTTCTGATTTTTAAAATTGCTTTCACAAGACAGCTGGAATGATAGTTTAGCTGTTCTGTTTCTACAATTGGCACAATTAGCATAATTTACACAAAAATGTTCTCACAAAACTAAAACTCAATTGAGGTAGACAGAAAACATCTCACCTATCTCAAAGGTGATTAGAATAACTTTGCAGTTTCTCTTTCATGCGTGCAAGAACAAGACAAGCAACAGTTTAAATCCCTGCTGCCAACTTCAGCATTCTGTAAATATTTCTCAAAATTTCACATTTCACAAAATGGAGACAGTCTTCAACAAAAGTACTAATAGGGTGTGTGTGTGTATTTCTGTGTGTGTATGCAAATACATACTTTGTAAAACAAAGATGGAAATGTTCTTGGTATCTAGAGACCAATTTTCCATCCCTGAAAATGCAAAATAAAAGATTGGACATGGCCAAAAATGTATTATTATTAGGCTCCCACACTAAAGCATACTAGGGGCTGGAAAGTCGAAGTGTTTCTGTTAAGGCGGATTCTCCAAAGCACCCATATCAGCCAATGCTCTTATTTTTGTTAAAGACTTCTATGTGAAATATTCCTACTAGGCACTAATAGAATATCACAAACAGCTTTGATAGTGGTTATTTATATGTAGCAATTCATATTTCTGTGACTAAACAAAATTAGAAAAATAATTCAGAGCTAAAATTCAGATATCCTTGCCTTGCTTCCCTATTAGCTCATCAAATAAATAACCTTAAAGATTTGCAATCAGTCTGAGTGATAGCCATTGACAATATGCTTGAAACATCATTTCCATGCAATTAATGTAAAATATGGATTCATAAATTAATAAAGTAAGAACTTTTTGGGGATCTGATTCTCCCCTTGCCCTCCATGTGAGAGGAGACCGTAAGATAATTTGTATTCTGGCACTTGCCAGGATATGGAGGGATGGGGGTAGAAGTGAGCCAAACTTATGTCAAGCTGTGCAGTCCCCTGCTCTCCTTCTTCAAATCTGAGCCTTCATATCTTGAGTGAATGGTTTGTAGGAGCAGGAAGTGTCTGGGAACAGAAAATTTTAGTCACTGCTCCACAATTTTCTTCTTCATATTAGTTGTTTCTCTTGGAAGTCCCTTTACATGTAAGAGCCCATAGGCATGGGCTTGCATTCCTTTTCATAGGCACAAGATTGCTGATATCCTTCATATCATGCAACCACAGTACTAGACAAAGAGACTATCTTTGGGGATGTTCTGTGGGTTTCATCCTCATGAGAGGTAATTCAACTCATTCAATTCATGTATTGACCTTATGGAAGAAATATGAAAATATTTGGAGGTTTCTCTTAGGAGTTCAGAGGTTCTCACAAGGAGAAGCTGGGGTAGAAGTCTGGGAGAGATCAGCTACACCTAAATTAAATTATTCCATCTGCTATTTTACACATCTTGAATACATTTTAAATAGGTGACAGTTTAAATAAAGTCTGCTATATTTCAGTCTATTTTCTATGTGTTTTCTTCATTATTTCATGGTTTGATCTTCAAAGAATAGAGTACAATGGACCTTTGTTAGAATATAAATGTTTGGATTGAGACTAACTTCATTACTAAGTTAAGCCCCATTAATTTCAGTGCATATCTTCCAAGTGTGACTAATAATAGAGTCCTGACTACTAGCCAAGATGACCAAGGGCCAATTGAGTCACCACTAGGCCAGAAGAAACTGTGCTGAATCTAAATCCAAATGTTAGCATTTATTTAGGCTATTTTCCCTTCTATGGGGGAAGGAGTATCCTTGGACTGGTGAGGGTTTGGATCTGATGTAATCGTTCCTCCTCCTCTTCCCCTATTTTCTTTTGACTCTTCTGTTGGAAGATAGTAGCTAGCTATCTTCCCCCAAAGACACCCCTTCCCCCGTAGAAGGGAAAATAGCAGCCAGCTGGAAAAATAACCCACAACAACTAACTCATATTTGAATTAGGATGTCACCACCAGTCTTGATCCAACCCAATATAACTAATTATTAAAGTTAATAATCAAATGCATATGACACAGAGGCCAATATGCCCTTATATCAGGTTAAATACATCACAAGACATTTATGGTGCACAGTTTGCTGAGGTCAGCAGCAGGTACGAATGAGATTTCAAACTTATATAGCACAAGTTAACAAAACAATCTTTGATGAGTGAACTTGTTGAACCTATTCCCATAGCATTCCCTTTAGCTGTATGCATGCACATTCCCTGCATACACATTGGGTATTATTCAAAACAGCAAATAACAGAAGAGCACTTTAATCAGGAAGCTCTGGGGAGATTTATCAGTGTAACAAGTGCTTTATACAGAATGACTGTTGTTTCTAATGGCAAGGAGTGTTGCATACTGCATAGCAATACAAGGTGAATTCCTAATGCCTCTTTATTCTGCAAAGTTGATTTACAGAACTTATCTCATATTCTTCATGTGCTCCATCATAGGTCCTGCCATGCTGACTTGTCATGCTTCTGCACATATCTTCTGAATGTGGGATGATGAGATTTGCTACACAGCATTTCAAGCTTAGGGTAATGAGCAGATGTCTGGGGAAGGAAAACCTAGCCATGAAATATCAAGGTAATTCATATATGAAAGTTGGTAAGAGAGAGAAGGAGATGTAAGGCCTTGGCAGACATAATGTTTTAGGTTGTTGGTATCTAGGAAGAAAGCCCACACATTTTAACTGCTTTGTGCTTTGAGTATAATGTGAAACTAAAAGTTTTTAGTCTGGACAACAATTGTGTGCTATGATTAATTCTTGTTTCCTGAATAAAGCTTTTTTAACTGGCTGAAAATTTGTGTTTTTGAACTGGAGTCCATCAGTACATTAGATTTGTGAATGCTTGAAACTATCTCAAATGGAAACCATTAACTTCCATCACTTGAGTGCACCCAATTTTATTTAAATAGGAGGTGAGGGATTGCTACTTACAGTAACAGTGGCAACACTTATTAGGAAGGAAATGATGTCAAGAAGAGATGGCCTATTGGCCTTTTGCAAAATAGACTAATTTCAGAAGAACTTTAATATAAATTCAAGAGTGCTTGTTTGGCTCAAGAGAACAGAAGCAGAGCTTTTGCCAGAGTGGAGAATTAGGACTCCTTCTAGTCCTAATTATCCAACTTTGATCAAATGCCTGGAATGGTTTAATTAGTTTTGGCAAGAGGAACTGGATGATAGAAAATTCAAGATGCTGCAACCTTCCATGAAATCTCTTTTACAATGAAAAGGTGACCGGTTGTTTGGCAATTTTCCTGGCATCAGTTTTCAATTATACACACACACACACACACACACACACACACACACACACACATATATATATATATATATATATATATATATATATATATAGAGAGAGAGAGAGAGAGAGAGAGAGAGAGAGAGAGAGAAACAAGCCACTTCACCACATAACTTAAATTCCACTGATTCTACACTTAAAATCTGGTATTCTGTGAGTTCATTACATTCGTTTTGATTAAAGTGCAGTTTTTGAGTCTTTTAAACGTTGAGGGCAGCATTTTTTTCCCCAAAGTATCAGGAAGAGGTGAGGAAATGGATTTTTCTCAAACCCCCAGATGTTTTGTCAAATTTTGAATGAAGTAGCCCTTGTTGCTCTCAGGTTAGATTCACCCAATTTGTGGAAGTAGATATTGGGGGAGGAGTCAAAATAAACATTTTTGGGCAATTTCCAGCATTTCCTTTTGCTCCTCAAGCAGGAAGGTTTGGTTGTAAGCTACCTCATAAAGCTTTTACTTAGCAAAAAAATTTAAAATAGTCTTTTAGGGTACCTTTTTCCTTCCTTCCATGATTTATTTGTGTCCACTGTTGGGAGGGCCAGTGCTGTTGCGGTTCCAAATGGGATTCCCTCCCACCCCTTTTCTCTCCCTCTCTCTCCCTCTCTGCTTTTGGGAATTGTGGGAGTTGTAGTCCAAAACACCAGCTGAACCTCTGCTTCTGCCATTCCAAATGGGATTCCCTCCCTCCCACCCCTTTTCTCTCTCTCTCTCTCTTCCTCTCTGCTTTTCGGAATTGTGGGAGTTGAAGTACCAAAAAAGCACTGAGAGGGATGGTGGGCAGGGCCAAATGTCTGCAGTGTGAAAACCTCTTCACTGAAAAATACGCAAGACAACTGAGTGCAGTAAACAGTGTGATCCCAAGGTAGGGAAAATCTTCTTTTTATTACGGAATGGAGTTAGACTGAACTCTCTTCTTCTGAACACTTCCCAGTGTAATCTGATGAAGTCCTAGGTAGCCTAAATGAGATAACTGAAGGAAGGACTCTTGATACAAAACATGTTACACCAACAAATTATACTTGAGAATCTCATCAACCAAGAACCTTTTACAATATAATTTCAAATTACACATTTCATCCATATTTGATAATAAAATTTAGTAGTATCTCCTCAATGGATAGAAAAGAGATGAGCAATTTTATAGAATGTTTATTTCTGAGAAACTAATCCATAAGAAATAAGGTGTCTCCTCTGTCAAAAAAGTATTTTCAAGGAGGATTAGTTTGTGACATTTTTCCGCACCATATAAAAGTGGATGAAAATATGATGGACCCCCACTCTAAATGACTTCATGTTCCCCACCAGACTTTGTGTTCTTCATCCATTAGAACTAAATGGGGTCCATTTAGCTTACATTGCACACACCACTCTTTTCAATAGAAGGTAGTACAGAATTCTTTAAATATAGACATGAGGCTGCTTCTACTCTGTATGTCAGTGGTTCTCAACCTGTGGGTCCCCAGATGTTTTGGCCTTCAACTCCCAGAAATCCTACCAGCTGGTAAACTGGCTGGGATTTCTGGAAGTTATAGGCCAAAACACAAAGGGTCCCACAGATTGAGAACCACTGTTGTATGTGGATACCTTACTCTGCTTGACGGTAGAGCCAGCCCCACCCAATAAAAAAAATGTTGAAGGCAAAGCAAAGGATTATTGTCAGTATTATGCACTGTTTGCAATGGATTTTACAGAATCCGTTTCAAACTATAGGTGGCATCTGCTGAAAAAGGCTAGAATAGACAGACCTTGATCTGATCCACAAAAGCAATAGGAAGACATTTTATCAACTGATAAATAATATCCTTGAGCCAAACACAATCCTACACAGAAAAGTGTCCTATTTTGTTATTGTTTACAAAGAAAATCATTCAATACTAGATGACAAAAAGAGTTAGAAATGGCAAGCTGGAGTTCTTGCCAGCATTCAGACCATATACGTGCAATGGCTTGGATATTTTCTTAGTTGATTTATTTGTGCATCTGTGTTCAAATGATCTCTTGGCTTCCTGTGACTAAAATGGAAGCCTTAGGTGACAAGAGTTATTTATGTCCTCTGAAACACACTCTGAGGTAGTTTCATGCTAAGAGATAAAGTCAATCCTAAGGTTAACCAGTAACTTCTTGTCTGAATGAAATTGGAATCTACATTTCCACAGTCCTAAATGAACTTTCTACCATTTGGTAAATGCTACATTTCTTTTCCTAACAGAGATAGATAGTGGGCACATGCTGAAGCCCCACTACCACATCTCTAGGGTCATAGTATTTGGGGGAGCCCAGGGGCATGGACTTGTTTTGACACATGACAGAACAACTAATCCATATTCAGGTGTTATTCCATTGTGTTAATTCAACATACTTGGGAGGAAAGTATACCAGTGTTCCCATTTCATCAAAGTGGATGTGCATATAACAACAGTCTTAAAAGAGGCTCTCTACACAACCAGAACCTTAATAGCCAAATTCATTATAAAAGCCACCCATTAAGAGATCTCTAGGTAAGGTAAAGGTTTTCCCCTGATGTTAAGTCCAGTCGTGGCCGACTCTGGGGGTTGGTGCTCATCTCCATTTCTAAGCTGAAGAGCCAGCGTTATCCATAGACACCTCCAAGGTCATGTGACCGGCATGACTGCATGGAGCCGGAGTGGTAGCTATTGATCTACTCACATTGGCATGTTTTCGAACTGCTAGGTTGGCAGGATCTGGAGCTAACAGTGGCCGCTCACGCTGCTCCCGGGTTTTGGACCTGGGACCTTTCGGTCTCCAGCTCAGTGCTTTAACGTACTTTGCTACCGGAGCTCCTATAAAAGATCTCTATATCTCACAAAATAGGGTCTCTTGTCATGGTGATGAACTTATCTAAATTCTCCAACTGACTCTTTTACACTTGTCACTCTACTCCCCCTGTTTTCATCTTGTAATTTAATCCCATTTTAGCAAACATATTATTTAATTGAATTTTACCATGTTTTAATTTATTTTAGTTAACTTTTACAGGAGTTTCAGTATAGTGATTAGTATTTGTCTCTCTGTGTTTTTTTTTGTTGTTGATATGGTCAGTGGACTAATCAATAAACAGATCTAGCTATCTATCATCAGAAACCTTAATTGTCTAAGGTTTCAAATTGGAAAAAATGTTCTCTAGGGATTGTGGAGTCTTTCCAAATTCCACCTTGACTATATACGGTAATGCCGAGCACACAACCCTCCACGCTCACTTTGCTTTGACACCCAGCTGATCGCTGCCAGGAGTTCCCCAGGCTCAAAGAAACACTGCATTCCCACTTCGAAATAGCTTCAGCAGCTTGAAAACTGCAGACAGCCACTTTCAATTGAGGCTTCATTGTATCAATAGCCACATTTGCTACATTTTTAACCAGAGTAATAAATTACATCCGCTTTTCACTCTCACTTCCTCAGCATGCAAAGCTCCCATTTTGCACCATTCCTTTGCAATTCAAAAACCGCTGAAAAACCCCTTTCTGAGCTGCAGATCCCCACTGGCTTGGCAAAGGCGGCTTTGGGCTGCCTCGGGAACAAGGGGATGTGGTGTCGCAAATCGCGGATACAGAAACCCCACAATAAACCCCTGTATCCGCGTCTCATGGATTCACATCGGACCAATGCCATTTTACTCTTAGACACTTTTGAAAACAAACTGTTATTTCACTTTTTGCCGCAAAGACCCCAGTTCCCTTCCCTCAAGATGAATTGGTTTCCTTTTCGATAAATGAATTTCTCTTTATGAATGAGCATGGGCAACGCAACCCAAATTGTTTCCTTGAACCTTTTATGAACTCTCAAGGTATCAGGGACCCCCCTTTCCCCATCCTGCATGAACCCCTTGTTTCCTTGTGCCGTCTCCCAGTTCTCTTACCTGTCAGGCTGTGGGGAACCCCTGGGATCCCTCACTCCCCCCCCCCCCCCGGCATGGAAAGCACAGGGGAGAATAAAGCCCCCTGTAGCCCCTTGGATGAGACTTGCATATGTTTCCCACCATGATGGAGATGCTGAATATCCTTTCTCCTCCATTATGAACCCTATCTGTGTCTTCTATCAATTTTATTATGTTTTTATTACATTGTATGAATTCTTATAAAATGAAGCAAGTGACCTTGTTGTGAACTCTGGCCAGCATTCCTTTGACCTGGCTGTCACCAGCCAGCCCTTGGTCCACATTCTTGCTTAATGGACTTATCACGATCATCATCTGCAATAGCTCAATGAACTCTTTCTTAAGCTTTGGAGAGCAAAGCCAGACCACTTAAGAACTGAGCAACCTTTGGACATTTTAATCATCTTTCATGAATGGCATATCCCCTCTGCATAAAGGCAGGTATGCTACAGCTATTCCAAGACAATACCATCTTCCTTTCCCAGATCCTGAATCACCTAATCACTTCAAGATCATCAATACTGCTGACTTTTGAACAATGGAACTGACATCGAGGTGTCAGACTCCATTCAAGGGACTTGTTATTCTAATCTTCTTATCAATAGGACAGGTCTGGCTTGTAGGGCACGAAGGCTCTTGCTGGGCCATTTGACAATGGAGCCAGGATAGGGTCACTCATAATCCATTCATAAACAGGATCTCCTTTGTTTTCCTTGCTGCTATGCCTCCATCTCCCCCATTGGCTAGCCAGGGAGAGGCGTCACAGGGGAGGCTCGCACTCTCATTGGCTGAAGTGCATGAGCCCCCTGGCCACTCCTCCTGGCCTCTGATGTCAGGGATTCCCCTGATCAATTAGCATGAAGCTGGTCGAGTGGGCGGGAGCAGGAAATTCAAAAGAAAAAATGTATAAAAAGCAGATTCTTCTGTACATGGGTATGCCGGTTCTTCTTGCATCTTATTGCGACCATCATCCTGCTCCAGCTGGACCAGAAATAAACTTGGTGGCCTCTACTTCAAAACTTGATGAGACTTTTTATTGGGGTATAGGAAAAATCTCTATTTTGCTTCTTGGGAGCTTGCCAGGTGTTGCACAACTCTCCTTTTGAGATCATGTGCTGGTTTCCGCTTCAGGCGAGACCCCTTATGTGTTCCTATTTTGCTTTGTTTTCCTTTAAATGGCAATAAGAGTGCGAGCCTCCCCTGTGAATTAGGCAGTCACCTGGCGCAAAACATACGGGGGCGCAGTCGAGACTGCTTTTTCTGTTGATTTGTTGTAAAACATGATGTTTTGGTGCTTAGTTTGTAAAATCTTAATGTAATTTGATGTTTAATAGGCTTTCCCTTAATCCCTCCATAAAATCATAGAATCATAGAATCATAGAATAGTAGAGTTGGAAGAGACCTCATGGGCCATCTAGTCCAACCCCCCGCTAAGAAGCAGGAAATCGCATTCAAAGCACCCCCGACAGATGGCCATCCAGCCTCTGCTTAAAAGCTTCCAAAGAAGGAGCCTCCACCACAGTCCGGGGGAGAGAGTTCCACTGCCGAACAGCCCTCACAGTGAGGAAGTTCTTCCTGATGTTCAGGTGGAATCTCCTTTCCTGTAGTTTGAAGCCATTGTTCCGTGTCCTAGTCTGCAGGGCAGCAGAAAATAAGCTTGCTCCCTCCTCCCTATGACTTCCCCTCACATATTTGTACATGGCTATCATGTCTCCTCTCAGCCTTCTCTTCTGCAGGCTAAACATGCCCAGCTCTTTAAGCCTCTCTTCATAGGGCTTGTTCTCCAGACCCTTAATCATTTTAGTTGCCCTCCTCTGGACGCTTTCCAGCTTGTCAACATCTCCCTTCAACTGCGGTGCCCAAAATTGGACACAGTATTCCAGGTGTGGTCTGACCAAGGCAGAATAGAGGGGGAGCATGACTTCCCTGGATCTAGACGTTATTCCCCTAATGATGCAGGCCAAAATCCCATTGGCTTTTTTAGCTGCCGCATCACATTGTAGGCTCATGTTTAACTTGTTGTCCACGAGGACTCCAAGATCTTTTTCGCACACATTGCTGTCAAGCCAGGCATCCCCCATTCTGTATCTTTGATTTCCATTTTTTCTGCCGAAGTGAAGTATCTTGCATTTGTCCCTGTTGAACTTCATTTTGTTAGTTTCGGCCCATCTCTCTAGTCTGTCAAGATCGTTTTGAATTCTGCTCCTGTCTTCTGGAGTGTTAGCTATCCCTCCGAGTTTGGTGTCATCTGCAAACTTGATGATCGTGCCTTCTAATCCTTCGTCTAAGTCGTTAATAAAGATGTTGAACAGAACCGGGCCCAGGACGGAGCCCTGTGGCACTCCACTTGTCACTTCTTTCCATGATGAAGACGACGCATTGGTGAGCACCCTTTGGGTTCGTTCGCTTAGCCAATTACAGATCCATCTAACCGTAGTTTTGTCTAGCCCACATTTTACTAGTTTGTTTGCCAGAAGGTCATGGGGGACTTTGTCGAAGGCCTTACTGAAATCTAGATACGCTACATCCACGGCATTCCCTGTATCGACCCAACTCGTAACTCTATCGAAAAAAGAGATCAGATTAGTCTGGCATGACTTGTTTTTGGTAAATCCGTGTTGACTAATAGCAATGACCACATTTGTTTCTAAGTGTTTGCAGACCACTTCCTTAATGATCTTTTCCAGAATCTTGCCTGGTATTGATGTGAGGCTGACCGGACGGTAATTGTTTGGGTCGTTCTTTTTTCCCTTCTTGAAGATAGGGACCACATTCGCCCTCCTCCAATCTGCTGGGACTTCTCCTGTTCTCCAAGAACTCTCGAAGATGATTGCCAGTGGTTCTGAAATAACTTCCGCTAGTTCCTTCAATACTCTTGGATGTAGCTGATCTGGCCCTGGCGACTTGAATTCGTTGAGTGGCCAGGTGTTCCTGGACAACTTGTTTCCCTATTTGGGGTTGGATTTCCCCCAATCCTTCGTCCATTCCATGTTGCTGAGGTTGAAGATGGCTTTCTTTTTGTGAGAAGACCGAGGCAAAGAAGGCATTAAGCAGTTCTACCTTTTCCCTATCCCCTGTCACCATCACCCCATCTTCTCCTTGCAGTGGCCCTATCGCCTCCTTTTTCTTCCTTTTTCTACCAACGTAAGCAAAAAAACCTTTTTTGTTGTTTTTTATGTCCCTGGCAAGCCTGAGCTCATTTTGCGCTTTAGCCTTGCGAACCTTTTCCCTACAGGTGTTGGCTATACGTTTGAATTCTTCTTTGGTGATTTCTCCCCTTTTCCACTTCTTGTGCATGTCACTTTTGAGCTTTAGCTCAGTTAGAAGTTCTTTGGACATCCATTCTGGCTTCTTCGCACTTGTCTTATTTTTCTTCTTTGTTGGCACTGTTTGCATTTGCGCCTTGAGTATTTCACTTTTGAAAAACTCCCATCCATCCTTAACTCCCTTGTTTTTTAATATCGGCGTCCATGGAATGCCGCTCAGTAATTCCTTCATTTTTTGGAAGTCAGCTCTCTTAAAGTCCAGAATGCGTGTTTGACTTGTCTTAGTTTCAGCATTCCTTTGTATTGCAAACTGCAGGAGCACATGGTCACTTGGCCCTAAGGATCCAACCACTTCAACTGTATTGATCAGGTCTTCCACATTTGTTAAGATTAGATCAAGAGTTGCTGATCCCCTTGTTGCCTCTTCTACCTTCTGGACCATAAAATTATCTGCAAGACAAGTGAGGAATTTGTTGGACTTTGTACTCTTGGCTGAGTTTGTTTTCCAGCAGATATCAGGATAATTGAAATCGCCCATGACTACTATATCTCTTCTTTGTGCCTGTTTGGTCAGCTGTTGACAGAAGGCTTCATCAAGTCCTTCATCCTGACTCGGAGGTCTGTAGTAGACACCCACGACAAGATCTTTTTGAGTCCCGGTTCCCTTGATTCTTATCCAGATGCTTTCAAGCTGGTTTCCCGGATTACAGTCTTGCATTTCTTCTGCAACGTAACTGTTTTTGACATATAAAGCTACTCCCCCTCCTCTCCCCTTTGTTCTATTTCTGTGAAAGAGGTTATAGCCCTCAATGGTTAAATTCCAGTGATGAGAATCATCCCACCAGGTTTCAGTGATGCCTATGACATCGTATGTGTGGTGCTGTGCTAGGAGTTGGAGTTCGTCTTGCTTATTTCCCATGCTCTGAGCATTAGTGTAAAGACATGTAAGCCCCTGTGACCTCCCCTCGAACTATTTATTTGGGATTATTGTGCTCTCTGTACTTGGTCCTTGCTGTGTTTGTGCAGCCCTCCGTTTAGCCTTTCGGCGGTTCCCTGTGGTCGTGGGTAATATAGTGTTCGCCAGGCTGTTGTTCCCCTCCCCCAGTGGATTTAGTTTAAAGTGCGCCTGATGAGGTTTGTGAGTCTGTGTGCAAAAAGATGTTTTCCTACTTGTGTGAGATGCACCCCATCGCTTGCCAGTAGTCCATCCTTATTATCCAACATTTTCGTTTATCCAACGCTTTTATTTTTCAGTAATTGGTCATAACACTTCCATTTTCTCCACTGCTTATTACCAAACAGATGACAATCTCAAAAAAGAACAACAAAAATATACACATGCTTCAGCTCTAAGGACCTTATCAAATGGAGTTCCAGAAGCCTGGGGAGAGTGAGGGATTGTGGGGAAACCCATGGAGCAGATCTCAGCTTGATCCCTTTACTATTCTGAGATCCTTTTGGGCCTGAAATAATAAACTTCTGTTCTTTTTGTCTTCAACCTAGATCCAGAGGCGGTCCAACAATGAGGTGAATTAGGCAGTCACCTGTGGCGCAAAACATACGGGGGCGCAGTCGAGACTGCTTTTTCTGTTGATTTGTTGTAAAACATGATGTTTTGGTGCTTAGTTTGTAAAATCTTAATGTAATTTGATGTTTAATAGGCTTTCCCTTAATCCCTCCTTATTATCCAACATTTTCGTTTATCCAACGCTTTTATTTTTCAGTAATTGGTTTGGGGGGGGGGGCGCCAAAATTCTGTTCACCTACACTTGAAAAATACCTAGGGCCGGCTCTGCCTGGATCATGTGCTGATTTGACCTTAGGTGTAATATAGTATGCTGGGCTCTAGGCCCATATTTTAGTGGTTGCTGAAATCATTCAACACATCTTTCTATCATCTGACTATAAAATGGATATTTAAAAATAGAGAAAGTATTCCTCAACAGATTTGAAATCTGCCTAATTCATTGGATCTTGATGTTGCATTTTTTTTACCTCTTCTCTGCAGGGTTATAAGCTCTTGGGATGGAAATGTAAAATCTTACCTTTAGGGAGGGTAAAATGAGTAGTAAAAAGGAAACAGCAGGTAGGGTGAGAAGAATTAATTGCTCATTACCAAAAAAACAAACAAACAAACCCCGAAGTCATTTTCTGCCATGAATGAAATATAAAACTTCCAACTGTGTCTGTTAAGAAGAAAGGTTCTAATAACAGTAAACAGCACATTTCACCCCACATTGATAAAACAGCTTTCATTTTTTTAATCATTTGACATTTTATTTCCTTCCAAATAACTTAGCACAACAGCAACTTCTATAGGATTTTAACAGACCTGCAACCGTTTGCTTTAAAAAGAGAATTCACATTTTTTCCTTTGTCCTTCTTTATAGGTTATTAGAAAATTTAAGAAAATGGATTTAAAATAAGTTTTGATTGGTTTTAGCCACCAAATATCAGACCAACACTATTATGTTAATATTTTTATTGCAAAGCTAGTTGTTTAAATAGGTTTGGTATTCAACCAATGAATTTAAAAAACACAAAGGTTAGGCAAAGCTTTATTCTCTAGTAAGTATAGGATAAGAATTCTAAATTAGTATTACAGGGGAGAAATAAGACAGATAATTTATAAAAAGCTAAATGGAAATTATCCTGATATTTGCATTCTTTTTCTAAAAAGGTTTGGCATAATTAAGTAAAAATCCATATCTTTATACAACATAATAGTGACTGGATTTTGGATAAATATGGACTTTAATATGGTCCTGGTTTAAATTCTTCTGATTGGATTGTTAAAAATTTACCATACTGTCATGAAAAAGTGAACAAAGTTAATTGATTTGCCATATTTGATGGATTAAACCACAGTGTTTCCAAATATTTATCTTAACTTCCAAGATACTGTTACCAGATCTCCTTTGCTCACTTATGGTGCATGTACATTGTAGAATCAACACAACCTGACACCACTTTAACTGCTATGGCTCAATGATATGAAATCATTGAAGTTTAGTTTTGCAAGGTCTTCAGCCTTTTCTGCCAAGGAGTTTTGGTGACTCTCCAAACTAAAGATCCATAGAATTGAGAGACAGTAATTAAAGTGTTGTCAAACTGCATTAACGTAGCTCTGACAGATGGCAATCCAAATCCCCCAAAGAAAGAGCTTCCACCACATTTTGAGGAAGTGAGTTCCACTGTTGAACAGCTCATGGTCAGGAAGTTCTTCCTAATTTTCAAATGAAATCTTCTTTCCAATAATTTCAACCAATTGCTGCAGGTCCTAAAAAGAAAGCAGCAAAAAAGAAGCCTCCTCCCTCTTCCTTATGACCTCCTTTGAAATATTTAAACATAGTTATAATGTCTCCCCTCAACCTTCTCTTTTGCAGGCTGAAGATACCCAGCTCTTTAAGCTGCTCCTCAAAGGGATTCATGGTCTCCAGACCTTTGATCATTTAAGTTGCCCTCCTCTGGACATGTTGCAGTTTGTCAATATCTATCTTACATTGTGGTGCCCAGAATTGGACACACTATTCTAGGTAATAATAGAGCAGAATAGAGAGGCACCATGACTTCTCTTGATCTAGACATTATACTCCTTTTGATTCAACCCAAAATCCCATTGGCTTTTATAGCTGCTGTATCACATTGTTGGCTCATGTTTAACTTGTTGTCCACTAACACTCCAATATCTTTTTCAGATGTACTGTTGTTGAGCCAGGCATCACCCATTTTGCATCTTTGCATTTCATATTTTCTGCCTGGCAACATTTCACCTTGTTTAGACTTATTTTGTTAGTTTTGGCCCAGCTCTATTATCTGTTGAGGTCATTTTGAATTCTGATCGTGTCTTCTGAACTATTATCTCCCTCCCAATTTGGTGTCATCTGCAAACCTGATAAGCACACCCTAGCAGGCAGGGCCATTTGCTGCCACCAATTATATTATATGTACCATTGCTGCCACCAATTATAACATATATGTGCCACTGCTCACCAGAGCCAGCACACAAAGCCACTCAAAAATGGAAGGAAACTCTGACTTATAGAGTGATGGTTAATAAACAGACAGGCCACTTCCTTATTATGATGAACAGAAAGATACACAAAAACTTGAGTGAAGTAAAAACAGAATTGAGATGACTTCCTCAGAAATCTGTTCCCTCACAAGAGAACAAAACAGGCTTTTAAAAACCTCACAGTCCTCATTTCCAGAGGCACTAAACATAAGCACTCTATCCCATAGAGACTCTCTTCATTATCTAGCACTTCTCCTGAAAGGCTAATTTAACTTTTCTCCTCACAAAGATTGTTAACTATCAGCTCCCAAATCTTTCCTCCCTTTCTCTTCAAACTCCAAACACTAACTAAATGAACTTTCTGTCCCTCTGGCACAGCCTACCTCCTGTTGCTAAGTAACTCCCTCCAATTCCATCAACCAATCAGACTCCACTCCTATATATGGAGCTGCCTGATCTCTCCTCCCCTTGCCTGGCTCTGCCTTTCCAATCAAGACCTAGAACTGCCTTTATACACCAATCTTGCAAGGTAGGCCATTCCATTACACATACCCTCTAAATCTTAATCTAAGTAATTAATAAGGATGTTGAACAGAACTGGACCCAGGATGGAACCTTACAGCACTCCAGTAGTCACTTCTTTCCAGAATGAGGAGGAACCATTGTTGAGCACCTTTTGGGTTCAATCGCTTAACCAATTACAAAAATTAGTCTAGCATGACTTATTTTTGAGAAATCCATGTTGTTTTTCTTGTGTAATACCCACACACTTCTTTTTCCTAAAAAAGGGTAAACAATGTGACTATTACCCAATGAACAATGGCATTAAGGTAAGGGGGATTGTGTTTCACTGCTATCAATGAATGCACTGTTGAGTGGTATTGATGCTGGCCACAATTTTGTGAGCATAAGAAAAAGGTATGTGTGTCCACCAACATTTGTGCTAAGAACTCCAGCATCATGCCTTGACTCCCAGTCCATTCATAATTATGCCTTATATGGTGGAGATCTATATAAGTATTCTCGTACAGTATTCTTTCAGTTAATCAGCACCCATGGGGAGTGGTAGATGCTAGATAAATATAGTTTCTGATTGCTTGACAGTTACTGTTAAAAAAGGCTTAATACTATACTCCATACTATGTATATTTGCTTTTACTTACTGTATTTCAATAGTAATAACAAGTCTATATTGAAAAACATTAATGGAAAACAAATAAAGACAAAGGGGTTGTTGTGCATTTTCCAGGTTGTTTGGCAGTGTTCAGAAGCATTCTCTACTAATGTTTCACCCACATCTATGGCAGGCATCCTCAGAGGTTGTGAGGTCTGTTGGAAACCAGGCAAGTGAGGTTTATACACCTGTGGAAGGTCCAGGGTGGGAGAAAGAACTTTTGTCTGTTGAAGGCCAGTGTGAATGTTGTAATTAATCACCTTGATTAGTAGGCATGTGTGATCCAGGAAAAAAAGGTTCTAAACTCAGTTTAAAGTGGGGGGCACTGGTGCTTTGTTTCTAAAGTCATTGCTGAATTTTGAAGCAAAAAATTGAAAATTTCAAAAACTTCAGAATATTCATAATTAATTCGTTAATGGCAGACACGCATATGCAATAGCAAAAAAAGCACTGGGGGAATTTAGGGGACTCTCCCATCTTCATTTTTTGAGCTATCCTGATGAATCTTGCTACAGTGGTTACCACTGCTAGATCACCAAATTTCAGAACGTTTCCTGTATCCTCTGATGTTTGGTGAAATTTCATAGTTTATGTATAAAAAACATTTTAAAAAAATAATTGCAGAAATCTGTTCCTGGTTTGAAAGTCTTATTTCCTGTTTCATTGGGTTGTCTTTACATTGAAAGGCATTGTTCTACTTCAAAAACTTTGTTTTTGTGGCTGAAACCCTGTTAAATTGGTGGACACCCATAATGTGATATCAATCATAGCACAATATCCCTTGCATAAAGACAAAGTTCTAGCAGTGTAATAAAGTTTTGTCATGTTTTTGTGGCAGAACCAATTAGGAAGTGGCAGTTATCAACCAGCAATAGAAATCATCGTACACCATCACGCCCGCGTTTAAGCGCAGGAAGCTGAAGATCCAGGCTTTCTCCCCTTCTGGAAGCTGGTTGAAGAGCCCCATAGAAAGCAAACACTCCAAAACAGGATGGGGGATTATTATTGGCACCCCACTTTTCTCTCTAGATTTGAGACGGAAAGGGACTCACGTGTGTGTGTGTGTGTGTGTGTATAAATCCCTTTCTGTCTCAAATCTAGAGAGAAAAGTGGGGTGCCAATATTATTATTATTATTATTATTATTATTATTATTATTATTATTTGGGTTATTTAAAATAAT
The DNA here is from genome assembly GCF_035594765.1 of Anolis carolinensis. NCBI lineage: Eukaryota > Metazoa > Chordata > Lepidosauria > Squamata > Anolidae > Anolis > Anolis carolinensis. Next base: position 105,741,761 of record NC_085844.1, read on the forward strand.
ATAGATAGATAGATAGATAGATAGATAGATAGATAGATAGATAGTATCATTCTGGGAAGGGGAAAGGTTGCATTTTAAATCTATGTTTTAGTAGTATTCCTGTGTATGTGACATGTGTAAGCCCCTTCCACTCCTGAGCGCGGGAAGAAACCCACCCCTAGATCATTTTCTTATCCCAGATTATATGGCAGTATTCTCCTCCTCCTCCCCCTCCTTCTCCTCATTTGCAAGATGAATTAGGCTCGATCTACACTAGCCTATATCCCAGGATCTTATCCCAGATTATATGGCTGCAGTGAGGACATATATTCTCCTCCTACTACTGCTCCTCCTCCTCATCATCATTATCATTTGCAAGAAGAATCAGGCTGGATCTACACTGGCCTATATCCCAGGATTTTATCCCAGATTATCTGATTTAAACTGGATTATATGAGTCCCCACTGCATAAGAAGAAGAAGTGATTGCATAAGAAGAAAAGTGATTGATCTTGGCACACAGTTGTGAATCCTGGAGGAGTTTTGGGAGGGCTGACCCAAGACTTTTGGGAATTGTAGTTCACTCATACATTTTCTCATAGGAGCATTCATAAAAAAAAAAAGATTGAGGTTTTTACCTAAGACATAGTGTAACATCGGAAGAAAGGAGATTCCTCTTGAACTTCCTGGTCACGAGAGCGGTTCAACAGTGGAATTGTCTGCCTCTGAGTGTGATGGAAGCCCCTTCTTTGAAGGCTTTTAAACAGTGGTTGGATGGCCATCTGTTGGGAGTGTTTTAATTGTGCTTTTCCTTCAAGCAGGGGGTTAGATGGATGGTCTGTGATTCTATGAGTAATTTATTGTAGATGGCCCTGCAATGAGAGATGAGGAATCTCTATGCTGCATCCCCCTGCCTTTTAAAATGGAGATTCCAGTTTGGAATTTGACTTACTTATCCCTGAAAGAATTGCTTGATGTACAAATACAAATGTTTTTGTTGAAGTTGAAAGTCAATGTGTTAAACATTCTGTTGTACATATAGCTAAGAAAGCAAAGAACTTTGTATGCTTTTCATGCAGGCAATTGGAAACAGTACAATGTAGCAGTAGGTGGCCCCTACTACCTAGAAATAAATTACGTATATGTCCCCAGGGGAAAGGTGCTCTTTGTATGATGTATGTTTTACAAAAGATGCAGAAAATAATGTTTGAGTCAATGAAAGAGAAAATAAAAAGTGGAAAAGGACAAAAGGACTATAATTCACAAAAACCCAATAATGTTGGCAACTAAATTGAAATGAGTAAATGTTATTTTGTTTCTTCATTTAGTAACTCCTGTTTGGTCATTTTTGAGTACGGGGTCCAAAGGGGTTGAATGGCGGCCCCTGTACTTTTCTAATCTCCCACAAAAATTAGCAATATGTCACCATTATTTAGAATGGTGGATTTAGAAAATACTAATTATTCACCAGCTGTAAGAAAGAGTGTTCATTGAAATATACCATCAATAATATTGTCAATTGCAATTAATGCCCCCCTCACTTTTTGGTGATAAAAAGTATGTGCAAAAACCTCTTATTTTTGTACAAAGTGATGTGTATATTTATAAAGTTATTTAAGAGCAATGAAATAAATAATTTAACTCTACACTAATTCTATAATGGTACTGAAGTTAGTTTCATGACTTCAATACATTTGTGAGGGATGCAAAAGACAGGACAAGTTCTAAACACACTGAGTGGCTGCAGCTTGCTCAGAATCTGAAAGGGCTGCATCCATAAAGAGCAGACTCTCCGTTAACTGGAACTTCTCAAGCAACTGGCAAAAATTTGAAGAAATAATGTTGCATTCATGAAAATGATTTTATAATAAATTATTACTGTGTTAAGTTTGTTAAGTTTGATCCTCTTACCTCTGAAGGAGTCTACTGCACACCATGCAACTGTGGACAAGTCTACACAGGGATCACCAAACACAGTGCTCAAACACGAATCAAGGAACATAAAAGGCACTGCAGACTAACTCAACCAAAGAAGTCAGCCATAGCAGTGCACTTGATGAACCAACCTGGACACAGTATATTATTTGAGAACACAGAAATGCTGGACCACTCTAACAACTATCATGTCAGCGTTACACAGAGAAGCCATTGAAATCCATAAATATGTTGACAATTTCAACACAAAGGAGGAAACCATGAAAAAAAAAATCTGGCTATCAGTATTAAAAAAAACTCTAAAATCAGAACAGTAAATAAAGAACAGCACTCTGAAAACAGAGGAATTACAGACATGAATTAATCAGGGGGCGCAAACACCTCTGAACAAAGGATTCCCCCAGGCAGGAAGAAGCCAGGACATGAAGTTTGCAAGGCCATTAATGCTAATTAATGCTAATCATTAGCCATGTGCAAATTAATCGGAATCATCGTAAATCGCATTAAAATCGTATTTAATCTGATTTGCGAATGGTGTTCTGATGAGAGTTAGTGCTTCAAATTTAAACCGGGATTTCGAAGCGTTGGAGCCCATTCATTCAATGGGCTCGGAAATATATTTGGATATATGAGGAAGCATTTTGGATGCAACCAAACTTGATTTTCAGAGAGGAGCAGCCTAGCCTGGGCTTGCCTCCCTGACCAATAATTTTGCACATTCATGCAAAGGCCCCTCCCCTTGGACATCCTCCCTGAAAAGCGTCTGCTGCAAGCCACGAGGCTCATTCCGGGCTGGGGAGTTAGAGGGAAAGGGTGGCTGCTAGGATCCCTGATGGCTGGTCTTTTGCTGCCTGACTCCCTGCCTGGCCTGGCCTGGCCTGTTTGAAAAGGCACTGGGGCAGTCATTGAAAGAACAGCCCACGAGTGCTGCTAGGTGTCTCTCTGAAAAAACCCCCTCCTCCAGCAAGGGCCCGGCCAAGGGAGATCCGAGGAGACATCCCTCGGTGAGCCCTCGCCCTATCTGAGCCGTTCGGTAATCCGAGATGGGGCCCGCCCCTTTATCTCGGATAACGGCAGCTCTACTGTATTTCTGTTTGGCTTGAGCCCCTCTTCAAAATCAGTATACATTGATAATGAAAGATAAAGGCCTCTTTGCCTTTTCAATCTTTCTGAATGCAGCTAGTCACTATTAGAGGCAGTATGAGCATATCTGAGAGGCAAACACACCATGGTTCTCTTAACTCTTTACACAATAATGATAATTGCATTAGTGCAAATGAACTGGATACTAAGTTCTTTCTTGCCTCTGTGAGCAGTTGTGCCCTAAATTATTATGACTGTGAAAAAAATGAATACACAACTAGTCACACATCCCATCTCTTTTTTAGTCCAGTCCCATTATCAGTATTCTGGACTTTCCCTAACCATTCAGAGAAGATGTTTGTGTGTGTACTAGGAATGCAGGGAAGAAGTTGAAACAAAGACTACTTCTATCCTGGTTTCATAAGAAATGTTTTTAACTGTATTGAAAACTGTTTACTATCCTTTTTAAGGATATACTTTTAATGGTTTTAATGTTGTAAATAGTTTGATTTTATTTTATTGCTGACCCTTCTCTATTTACATTAGAATTTCATTTTTTAAAAGATCATAAGCTGCCTTGAATCCGCAGCTTTTTTTTGGGGGAGGGGGGGGAGAAAAGATGGACTATTGATGGTGGTGGTGGTGTTGATGATGATGATGATTATTCTGTTTGATTAGAAACCTTTTGTGACTGTTAGACTAGTTCTGCTAATAGACGTGGATTCAATGAGTCTTGAGGGTATTGTGATATTCACATTTATTTTATCTATTTATTTCAGTAATGTGGAAAACATTTGAAAGGATTTCTAGTTGTCAGTGATAGCCAATTAGTATTTTCTCCATAATAAATGCACACAGCTCCTGGATATTGGTCATGATCTTTGAAATATAAATAGGGAAATTATTTTTATTATTGCTGTAATAAAAGAATGTCCATTCCTGAAAGACTGAACACGTCAGGAAAAATAGGTCAGAAAACAACCCAAAACTCATACCAGTTTCCTTTTAAAATATGCTCTCCGTGCATTAGTATTCTGAAAGGAGAAAGTGTTCTTTGTTTGAAAGCACTCTGACATTCTGGGGCTTCTTTTTCTTCATTTTCTCCTTTTTCTTCTGAAACATTGACTTTGAAAAGGACTTGCTACAGTGAGCAAAAACTGTGATATTGGAAGCAAGTAACATTTTCTAGCTCACCGTTCTTCTCTTGGCAAGAAAGTTTTGGCATTTGCCTACAGGCATCCCTTGTAGTGTCATGCAACTTTTATAACTAAGCAGTTGATTTTCAGTCTCCTTCACAGAAGCAAAAGGTCCTTTTTCATGTAGTCGCAGCCAATCTGTGATATGGCACTGCTACATATCAGAAGCAGTTTCTCCTGCTTATTGGCTCTGTAATGTTGCGAGATGTTGTAGCATATCTTGTTATTTGAACTATCATACTTGCTTCCAGATAAGCCTCAACACTGCTGCCTGCTTGTATATATTGCCAGTGTTTCTCATGCTTGTAAAGGAATGATGAACAGACTTAGGGAATGATATTCATAATCTATTTTTGATTACTGCTTACTTTGTTGCAATTTTTCCTTAAAAACCCAGTTTGCAGATTTTGGAAACCTGCTTGATCAAAATGTTGGTGAAGTGATGATAATCAATCCTCAGCTGATAAAAAATTATTTATATCATTGCTTAAATAAGTATAAAACTGATAAAATAGAGGGAGCATAAGGGCAACAGCAACCTTATTGTCTGTAGCTTTAAACAATTATTCCCCTGTGCATGAGGCAGGGAATTGTGGACAAGCATACATATGTGGAATTATTTGTTGTGCTCCACAATTGCACAAGTGTGATGACCCATGGGCCTTGTAGTCCTGCTCAGGACATTGTAATTCCTGATGAAGATGAAAACTTGGGTTTTTTACCTTCCCAGTCTGAACTGGATTCCTCTCAGCCAGATCTTTCCCAGGCAGATCTGGGAACCTTGCACCTGCAAGAAAGTTGTCTCCCAGAAGTATGTCAAACAAGCCCAGAGCCTACTTCTCCCGTATTCTTGCGCCGGGAGTTTTGTAAACAACAGAGAAGTTTGGATTCAGCTTCGCGCAGGAGTGCGAGGATTGCAGCTAAGAATGTGGCCAATTAAGACTGCTTCTCGTGAGAATCTTTGGGGAGTCTCACATCTGGTCTCAGAGTTAGCTTTCGGTTCTGATTCCCAGAGAACTGCTTCGGCGGGAAGCTAGACTCTATTTAGGTGTTTTACCCGCGTAGTAACTTCGCGGAGTCAATTCGTCAGCCTACGGAGCGAGTTGTGTCTGGACAGCGCGCTCCGGTTCAAGCCTCGCTCCTGCTCAAGCCTTGCCTTGCTATCCAGCCTTCGCCTTGCTTCCCAGCCTTTGTTTATCTACGGACTTTGCCTTGTTTCCCAGGATTAATCCTTGCCTTGTTCCACGGATTTATCAAGTTATTCCACGGACCTTGTTCTTGTTCTTAGTTACCTTGTTCCACGTTCAAGCCTTGTTTCAAGTATCAAGTTATTTCCTAGCCTCGCTCAAGTTTCATGGACTAAAGGACCTTGTCATCTCCCCTCACTTTGCTTGGCAAAGTGAGTGTTTCGGTTATTGGATTACAACTTTGGACCTTAATATTTCTTATTGGACATTGCTTTTTTGGACTAATTCTGACCTTTCCTGAAAGGTCTAATTCTGGACTATTTTCTACACTTGTTTTTATTAACTTTATATATTCCTACAATAAAGATATTAGATAGATTCTGGCCTCTGTGTATGGTTATTGGTGCTCTGCAGCCTGGGTCGTGACAGTTTGACTCCGCCACCCTAAGCACCAATTAACCTCGGCCAGAATGTCTACCGGAGTCGTACCTGGGCCGAGCGGCCAGCCGATTACCTACACCATCGACAAGGAAGAGGTGGACCGAATCCGTGATAAGCTCAATGCACAGGATGGAGAAATAAGGGGTTTGAAGGAACGCGGAGTTCGTCTTCCGGCCATGGCGTTGCCAACCAAGTTTACTGGAGAAGCTTCTAAGGTTCATGTCTTCCGTCGCCAATGTCAAGCTTATCTGGAGGCCCGTGCTGCCGAGTTTCCCCAAGAAGACATCAAAGTGGCATGGGTTTACAGTCTTCTAGACGGGCCAGCGGCCAGCTGGGCGACGGCACTGTTCGACCAAGCCTCTCCACACCTAAGATCAGCGCAACACTTCTTGGACCACCTCAAGGAGACTTGGGGAATCGAGGACAATTTGGAGGCAGCCGGTCACAAACTCCGTCGCCTTTTCCAAGGAGACAGACCTATGTCTCAGTATATAGCCGAGTTCCGAGTGCTGGCCCACAACACCGGCTGGAACGATGTAGCCCTCAGGGGACAATTCCGGGAGGGTCTCAACATTGAAATGCTGGAAGAAATCTCCAAGGTGGATCCTCCCCAGACCCTCGAGGCACTCATTGATCAATGTTTACGGGCTGAAGTCATGATTGCCAACAGGAAACAGTGGGTTCGAGGCCAGGGCAGTAGAGCCGGGGCAAAACCCCCCGCTCCCGCCAGCGTTCAGCCACGTCCGGTGTGGAGACCCCCACCGCCAACCCCATACCCCAGAGGAGGCGAGGAGGTGCCGATGCAGTTGGGCAATGTGCGTCCCAGACTAGATGCCGCCGAGAAGGCCCGTCGTCAACGCTTAAACCTCTGCTGGTACTGCGGGAACGGGGGCCACTTCGCCAGAGAGTGCCCAGCCAAAGGGAAGCCTGCCGCCCGTCTTGCGGCGGCGTCCTCCACGGAGACGAAGGCGTCTGAGCCGACTGGCACACAGCCGGCGGGGGAAGCCAACGACCGGGTGTAGAGAGGCTCGCCAACCCGGTCAAAAAATCCATCCAAGAGCCGCCAACCGGGGTCCTGTTCCTTCTCGTGGTCACATTATGGTCAGCAAAAAGGGGACCCGTCATGATCCACGCCATGATAGACTCTGGAGCTACCAACAATTTCATCGATAGAGAGTATGCCGACTCTCTGGGATTACAATATCATGATTTCAAGAATGCCCGTGTGGTGCAAGCCATAGACGGCCGTCCCCTCAAGACGGGCCCCGTAAGTCAGTGGTCGGAACCCACCAGGATGTGGATAAGGGAACATATGGAAGAGATTTCCTTCTTTGTTACCGAGGTCCCCCATTTCCCTGTGATTTTGGGAATTCCATGGCTGACTCTCCACGACCCTAACATCTCCTGGTCCAACAGAGAACTGCAGTTTGCTTCACCGTACTGCCAAAACCATTGCCTCGTAGCCAAGGTATGCCATGCCACAGACACCGAGCCCATCATCACCTTGCCAAAGAAGTACTCCGAGTATTGGGATGTATTCAATGAGAAAGAAGCCGAAAAATTACCCCCACATAGACCTTATGACTGTGCCATTGACTTGGTGGAGGGGGCCCCGATCCCGCGAGGGCATCTCTACTCCCTGACTGAACCAGAGCAAGAAGCTCTCAGGGAATTCCTAGAGACAAACCTTCGCAAGGGATTCATCAGACCCTCTCAATCCCCAGCCGCCTCCCCAGTGATGTTTGTGAAGAAGAAGTCAGGGGAACTACGCTTGGTGGTGGACTACAGAGCATTGAACAATATCACCAAGCGGAACAGCTATCCCCTGCCTTTAATCTCGGATCTACTGGATCGGCTTCGAGGAGCCAAGGTTTACACCAAGCTGGATCTTCGGGGGGCTTACAACTTAGTTCGCATCAGGGAAGGGGACGAGTGGAAGACCGCCTTCCAGACCAAATTCGGATTATTTGAGTCCCGAGTTATGAATTTCGGTTTATGCGGAGCCCCCGCAACGTTCCAGCATTTTGTCAATGACATTTTTCAGGACTATCTAGACAGGTTCTTGATAATCTACCTGGACGATTTTTTGGTGTTTTCCAGATCACAATCAGAACATGAGAACCACGTCAAAATGGTGTTACAACGATTGCGGGATCATGGACTTTATGCCAAGCTGGAAAAATGCGCTTTTGATCTACAAGAGGTAGATTTCCTTGGTTACCGCATCTCGCCTCTAGGGCTTTCCATGGATCCAGCCAAAGTTTCAGCAGTATTGGAATGGCGGGCGCCAACTAACAAGAAAGAGGTGCAGCGTTTCTTGGGGTTCGCGAACTACTACCGCAAGTTCATTCCAGATTTTGCCCGCTGGTCCGACCCCATCACTAGCTGCATCCGTGGAAAGCAGCCTTTCCGCTGGACTGATCAAGCAGAGAAAGGGTTCCAGCAACTAAAGAAACTATTCACCTCCCAGCCAATTCTACAGCACCCAAATCCTGGAACCCCTTTTGTGGTGCAAGCGGACGCCTCTGATGTGGCAATTGGGGCTGTACTCTTACAACCGGTGGGAGATCACCTCCACCCCTGTGCCTTTTATTCTCGTCAACTAACCACACCAGAGAGGAATTACACCATTTGGGAAAAAGAACTACTGGCCATAAAGGCAGCCTTTGAAACTTGGAGACATTGGCTAGAAGGGGCCAAATTTCCCATTGAAGTCCACACTGATCATCGTAATCTAGAACATCTAAGAACTGCCCGCAAACTAAATCAGAGGCAGCAACGTTGGGCTTTATTCTTTGAACGTTTCAACTTCCAGATCCATTATGTGACCCCAGCCCAAACCAAGCAAGCAGACGCCCTGTCACGTAAACCGGAATACGCTGCAGGACGCAAGGAGACCTTTGAATCCCAACTGCTACAACCTGAGAACTTTGCCACGCTCACGGTGGGGAACACCAAATCCATTCCCATTGGTTCAACTTCCCCTACTCCAGGACCCATCTGTGCTCAAGAAATCAGGGCTAGTCAGCAAGCAGATGCCTGGGCGCAGGACCAACTTCGCCAAGGTCTGCATTTCCCCTTTTCGCTTAAAGATGGGCTGCTCTGCTATAGAAATCATGTTTATATCCCACCCGGACCGGGCAGGGAAAAAGCGCTTCGTCTGTGTCATGACTGCAAACCAGCAGGACACTTCGGACTATTTAAAACTATGCATTTGATCCTAAGGGATTTTTGGTGGCCCAAGATCCGCAAGGATGTGGAAAAATATGTCAACACCTGCCCAGTATGCCAGCGCTCCAAGATACGAAGGGAGAAGCCCTCAGGGCTTTTACACCCCCTTCCTACCCCATCTCGCCCATGGGAAATAATTTCCGCGGATTTCATCACTGACCTACCACCTTCCTGTGGATTCACCACGATCTTAGTGGTGGTGGACCTATTCACCAAGTTAGCCCATTTCATTCCCTGCGAAGGCCTCCCCACGGCCAAGGAAACTGCGGATCTATTTCTTCAACATGTTTTCAGACTACATGGATTGCCCAAGAGTTTAGTCACAGACCGTGGATCTCAATTCACCTCTCGTTTTTGGAAGGCACTACAAAAACTATTGGGCATAGACTCTCGCTTATCTTCAGCTCATCATCCCCAAACAGATGGGCAAACGGAGCGCACCAATGCCACTTTGGAGCAGTATCTTCGCTGTTATGTAAACTATCAACAGGACAATTGGGCTTCTCTGTTACCACTGTCTGAGTTTGCCTACAACAATGGAGTTCAAGCTTCTACAAAAGAAACGCCGTTCTTTGCAAACTACGGCTTCCATCCACGTTTCTTTCCCCCTGTCATTGAAACTTCAGAGGTTCCCGCAGCAGAGGATTGGCTGCAGGAACTCACAGCGGTGCAACAACTTTTGCTCCAGCAACTGGACCAAGCCAAGGAGGACTATAAACGCCACGCTGACAAACATCGCCAGCCGGGCCCTGAAATCAAGGTAGGAGATCGGGTTTTCCTGTCCACTCGCTTTCTGCCCTCCCACCGCCCTTGCCGGAAGTTAGATGCCCGTTTCATTGGTCCCTATCCAGTGGTGGCGCAATTAAACCCCGTGACTTTCAAACTCCAACTTCCGCGTTCAATGCGCATTCACCCAGTGTTTCACCGTTCCCTGCTCCTTCCGGCGGATGGTGTGCGACCTGATACAGACCAACCGGCCCCCCCTCCTGTTTTGATGAATGGGGAGGAGGAGTTCGAGGTTGAGGACATTTTGGATTCTCGCTTTCACCGCCGCCGCCTACAATATCTCATTGACTGGGTGGGTTTTGGCCCTGAGGAACGCTCTTGGGAAGACGCCTCCACAGTCCATGCTCCTGATCTAACCCGTCGCTTTCATCAGACCTATCCCACCAAACCGCGACCTCGCGCCTCGGGGAGAGGGCCCCAGTTTGGGAGGGGCCTTGAGGAGGGGGATAGTGTGATGACCCATGGGCCTTGTAGTCCTGCTCAGGACATTGTAATTCCTGATGAAGATGAAAACTTGGGTTTTTTACCTTCCCAGTCTGAACTGGATTCCTCTCAGCCAGATCTTTCCCAGGCAGATCTGGGAACCTTGCACCTGCAAGAAAGTTGTCTCCCAGAAGTATGTCAAACAAGCCCAGAGCCTACTTCTCCCGTATTCTTGCGCCGGGAGTTTTGTAAACAACAGAGAAGTTTGGATTCAGCTTCGCGCAGGAGTGCGAGGATTGCAGCTAAGAATGTGGCCAATTAAGACTGCTTCTCGTGAGAATCTTTGGGGAGTCTCACATCTGGTCTCAGAGTTAGCTTTCGGTTCTGATTCCCAGAGAACTGCTTCGGCGGGAAGCTAGACTCTATTTAGGTGTTTTACCCGCGTAGTAACTTCGCGGAGTCAATTCGTCAGCCTACGGAGCGAGTTGTGTCTGGACAGCGCGCTCCGGTTCAAGCCTCGCTCCTGCTCAAGCCTTGCCTTGCTATCCAGCCTTCGCCTTGCTTCCCAGCCTTTGTTTATCTACGGACTTTGCCTTGTTTCCCAGGATTAATCCTTGCCTTGTTCCACGGATTTATCAAGTTATTCCACGGACCTTGTTCTTGTTCTTAGTTACCTTGTTCCACGTTCAAGCCTTGTTTCAAGTATCAAGTTATTTCCTAGCCTCGCTCAAGTTTCATGGACTAAAGGACCTTGTCATCTCCCCTCACTTTGCTTGGCAAAGTGAGTGTTTCGGTTATTGGATTACAACTTTGGACCTTAATATTTCTTATTGGACATTGCTTTTTTGGACTAATTCTGACCTTTCCTGAAAGGTCTAATTCTGGACTATTTTCTACACTTGTTTTTATTAACTTTATATATTCCTACAATAAAGATATTAGATAGATTCTGGCCTCTGTGTATGGTTATTGGTGCTCTGCAGCCTGGGTCGTGACAACAAGGTGGAGGATTCTTCTATGTAGTGCTATTTTGCCAGGTTGTCTTTTGATCTGCCCACTCCACTTCTCAGTCTGTTCAGAGACTTCCAAGTAGCCAATTCTTGGTATGCCTTTGGAGGCACACCCTCATGGGGGGGGGGGGCATCCAGTTGGGATTTCCTGGTTTACCTGCCCAAAGGGATACTCTTGCTGTTGTTGGGGGAACATTAAGAGGAGTGGTGGTTCTCATGAAGTTTTTCCTTGTTTTGAGTCTACTGGGAGGAGGCTGATAGCCATGCAGTGAATGGCTTTTGCAGTATTCAAACTTATTTCTCTCCCAGTTAGCAGCAACTTCCAATTGCACATCCCATCACTTTACTACATAAACAAAAATAATGTTTGCCAAAGCTACATGGGGTGCATTTACCCTGTATAATTAATGCAGTGTGTCACCACTTTAACTGCCATGGTTCAGTGCGATGGAATCCTGGGATTTGTAATTTGGTGAATCACCAGCACTCTTTAGCAGAAAATAAAGACCACGTATAACTGAATGAAAAAAATATGATCAACATCAGATCTACATTGCCGAATACTGCAGTTTGAACTGCATTATATGGTCAGTGTAGACCCATATAATGCAGTTTGAACAACATTGAATACATTTGGTGGGTCTACATGATCACAGGAGCCTCCAGTGGCTCAGTGTGTTAAAGCGCTGAGCTGCTGAACTTGCAGACCGAAAGGTCCCAGGTTCAGATCCCGGGAGCAGCTTGAGCAACCGCTGTTAGCTCCAGCCAACCTAGCAGTTCAAAAACATGCAAATGTGAGTAGATCAATAAGTACCGCTCTGGCGGGAAGGTAACGGTGCCCCATGCAGTCATGCTGGCCACATGACCTTGGAGGTATCTACGGACAATGCCAGCTCTTCGGCTTAGAAATGGAGATGAGCACCAACTCCCAGAGTCAGACATGACTGGACTTAACATCAGGGGAAACCTTTACCTTTACCTTTTACATGTGTTAATGCAGTATCGATCCAGACCCGGGCCCCTTCTACACTGCCATATAAAATCCATATAATCTGCTTTGAACTGGATTATATGGCAGTGTCGACTCATATAATCCAGGTCAAAGCAGATAATATGGATTATCTGCTTTGATAATCTTAATTATATGGCAGTGTAGAAGGGCCCCCAATCAGCACTTTAAAATTAATTATCAAGCACCATAACAGTTCTAATCTTCTCTATTATTTAATCTCATTCATAATAGGAAATTTTGTGCCTATGTTTTCTGTCTTGGCATCTGTGCAAATATATTCTTGCTTAGTTCAAGAATAATGCCTTTTATGGGTTTCTGTGCCACCTACAGGTCATTCATAAAACTAAGCATACTTAGAGCTTTTAATACCTAAAGCTGTAAGATTCCAACTGATCTTAGAAGACAAGCACAGGCAGTTCTGGCTAGTACTCAGATGGGTGACTACCAATAATACCGGTGAGGTAGGCTATACTGCAGAGGAAAGAACTGGTAAAATCACAACCAAGTATTCCATGCCTAATAAATTCATGGGGCCACTGTAAATCATCAGGCAACTAGAAGGTTCACACATACATTAATTTCAATCAATTTGGCATGTATGTGCATACATTTTGTTTGTTTTGTACTGTTATGTTGCTCATTCCACTTAGTGAATGTTTCAAAAGATTTAATATTTTAAAATTGCAAAGGAAGCACTTATCAGTTGTGTTCTTTTGAATTCTATTAAAGATTTTCATCTAAATCTAAAAAGAATTCATACATTAAAACATTACAGCTACTTCAAAACACAAATTGTCTTCTGGATGGTAATGGATTGCAGCTGGAATCCTAGCCAGCAAAGTCAATGTTGAGGCTACAATACAGTAGAGTCTCACTTATCCAACATAAATGGGCCAGCAGAACGTTGGATAAGTGAATATGTTGGATAATAAGGAGGGCTTAAGGAAAAGCCTATTACACATCAAATTAAGTTATGATTTTACAAATTAAGCACTAAAACATCATGTTTTACAACAAATGTGACAGAAAAAGTAGTTCAATACGCAGTAATGCTATATAGTAATTACTGTATTTACGAATTTAGCACCAAAATATCACGATGTATTGAAAACATTGACTACAAAAATGCGTTGGATAATCCAGAACGTTGGATAAGCGAGTGTTGGATAAGTGAGACTCTACTGTATTTGCTACCCAACCATCGAAATAAGGAGTCAACACAATAATGTGGGATAACTATGGGCAACATTTATTAATATTGCCATTTTACTTTTCTCTGACCTGCAAAGCAATTTTAAAGGGCATGAACTTGGTGTAGAATAGGCTGAGGAAGTGGCCACCCAAGACTCACTCCTCAGCTAACATGGTGTGAAACCCGGGTCCCCGGATGCAACAAACTGTTGGTTCCAGAGCCGCCGCTCAGGGAAACAAATGGAGAATTCTGTCCTAAGTCCAGAAGATTTATTGAGACCAGAATTTTCCCTGCTCTAAGGCCATTTCCAATTGCCCTCACCTTGGTTGTTTAAACTGCAGGTAAGGGTTCCCATTCCTGGCCTACACCAAAAAAGGGTGCCTCAGGTGTCCCTCGAGATGTGACTCCATCTCTGTTTTCCCACATGTTGTAATAATAATAGTAATAAAACTTTATTTATATCCTGCCCCATCTCCCAATATGAGACTCAGAGGAAATATTCAATACCAACAAGTACATACATACAGACATAACGTAATAAAAAGCATTTAAAACCCAAACACATTTGATGATAAAAATATTAATAAATAATACAACACAATTAGCCCATAGAGAAACAGTGTAGTGTAGGTGGAAAAAAACCCAGAACATAAGGGGGGATTCCTACCCAATTCCAAAGGTGACTCCATAAGGACACTTTTCATGGGTGGGAGGGTGGGTCAGCACCAGATCAAATGTGAGCACCAGGGTGGGGACACGTGACTATGCTGTCCCTGCCCAGAAAAGTCTCATCTAGGACTATCTCCACAGCTCTTCTATGCTGAAAGACAGCAAAACACCCTCCCCCCACAGCAAGAGGGGGGAGCTAATTATAGCACAACATTTAATGGTCCATAGATCCCCGATCCAGTTTGGAGCTTTTCACACCCAAAGTATCAAATGGCTGAGCAAAACTGTTGACTTCTACTAACATTTCAGTGCATATTGCTGCATTTATGTCAGTACCTGTTTTAGACTGGGTCCACACAATTAGCAATCAAATTTAGTCCCATAGAGAAATGTGTCTGAAGTTGGAGGAGGCTCCCCTTTTTATACAACCATGCGTCAACTTGTCTCCTGCGCTCCAATCATATATGTGTCATGTAATGCTTGGAGCTTTGAAATTGGCAAAAAAAAAATGCGAATATAGCTGAAGGCCCATGGTTATCATTATTATTTGAGATTTTTGTTTGTTTAGTACATATGTAGTCTATTTTAACCTTGCTGTGACATTGTCAAGTCTTTTTTGACTTTTGATGACTTTAAGTGTTTCACCCAACTTAGCTGAGGGGAAGGTCATGGAGGGCCACTTCCTTGGCTTAAATCCACAGCAGGTTCATGCCCCTTTAGTTACATATTGTAAGTCACACAAAGTTAATTCAGATAACATTTAAATAAAAGTTGTCCATATTTCAATCTACACTGTTGTCTGTGTCGGGACTCATCCTCCTCTTAAAGAGACACACACAATAAGTAGAGTTACAAATGTTTATTAAATGATATTTTGAACTTAGAAACACTTCAATTCAGTGTTCCCAACAAAAGTAAATATCCTTGTTGCAAAAAGAAAGCAAAAAGCCGGAACAGAAAATAATCCGGATTATCTGGCTGGATAATCCGTCTTAACTTCAACCAAACTTTCACTGGAACTAGAGTCATGCCCCACTACTTCACAAAGGGCCAAGGAAGAGTCAAAACACTCACCAGTAGTGAGCGCAAGCGATGCCGTTGTCCAAAAGCCAAGCTGAATCCAGAAACCCCAAAAGAAAGCCAAAAGGGAGTAGCAATGCAGTTGTCAAAAGCCAAGCCGAATTTAGGAACAAACAGGGAGCAAACCAGAAGTAACGATGCTGTTGTCAGGAGCCAAGCCAAATTCAGGAACCAGCAGGAAGCCAACAAATGCCAAGCCAGGAGCAAGCAACGCCGTCGTCAGGAGTCAAGCCGAGTCCAGAAACCCAAAAAGAAGCCAGCAAATGCCAAACCAGGAACGAACGTGGTCATCGTCAGGAGCCAAAACCGAACTCAGGAGCCAGAGGGAAGCCAGGAACGCCAAACCAGGAATGAACGTTGTCGTCATCAGGAGCCAAAACCGATTCAGGAACACGAAGCTGTACAGCTAGAACCCAAGGAGAACAGGCAGCAACAAAGCAATGTCCCAAAATGACACCTTGCCTTCTGCAAGGGACCTTCACTTCCAATTCCACTTTTAACTTACACCTCGGAGTCCGATGATGATGAGGCCTCTGCCCTATCTTCATTAACCACAGCTGATCTTGATCTCACATGTGAACCTCCCCTATCATCCCTCCAATCACTCCATCTTTGTTCAAGACTTAGATCTCCCCATGTCCCTGGTGTACCAGTAGTTTGCCAGTCTCCTGATGCACCCTCAGAAACTGGTTCTGCACACACATTTACTTGAGTCCAACCTGCAGCATCTTCCATCCCACTCCCAGACCCATCATCCCCAGAAAAACCTTCAAATGTTTCATCTTCCGTGGGAGCAGTAAGTATATCCCAGATCTTCTTCCATTCCCTTTCCTCATCTGACTCTTGCTCCCGAGTTGACCTCTTAGTTCCTCTACTTTCTGTTAACCCATCATCTTCCAGCATTGACTCCTCTTCACTAGAGAACCCTTCAAACGTTTCATCCTCAGAAGGAGCCATAAGTATTTCCCGAACCCGCTTTACTTGCTGTTCCTAATCATATACCTGCTCACCATTATCCCTTTTCCTCCTACTAGCAGTTTTACCAGTAGTACCAGAACTGCCCCTTGGCCCAACTACAACAGTCTGGTATTTTATTTAAGTAGTGGATGCCAAAAGGTACAGTTTCCAGCACCAAATGCATACACAATATTTACATATTACAAGGAACATATTTTAAAAAATATTTTAAACTAGGTAGTACTATATTAATTGCATCAATTATCCATTCAGCACTCCCATTAACTTTAGTACCAATATTTAATATATCATAAGAACCTAATTTAATTATAAAACTCTCTAAATCTAACACCCACAAATCCTTTAGAAGGTTAGTTTAAATCTTTGACACTTGTTCCTATTGTTTCTTCTCCATTATTCAGTTCAGCCCCTAGATGCTCATTTTCTAGGTCACCTTTCCTACTCTAGTAATTTGTGATGCTATCATTTCAACACCCACATGCTTACTCATCTCACTAAAATATGTTTCCATAATATATTTGTAGTTTTAAGACTCGACACATTACCAATTTGTTTTTTCCCCTTCTAAACATCCCACTATCATATACAGGCAAAAGGACTTTACAAATTTGGAAGTTAATGCAAAAATACTTTGCATTTAGTACGTTCACAAAACTTAAAGTTGAGTAGTGTTAAAATGTTTTACATATACAAATATCCAAAGCCAAACACTTCAATTCTTCATTCACCTTTTCTAGTATAATCTCGTGGAAAAGAAACTACATGGAACAATGGATTCAAACTGTAGGAAAAGAGGATTAACCTGAATATTAGAAGGAATGTTTTGACAGTAAGAATTGTTTGACAGTGAAATATAGTAAAATCTTCTTCTTAAGAGGTTTTTTTTATTCTTCTTCTTCTGGGGATTCATTCCGAGTTGTGTGCTTTCTGGATAAAATCAATGCTTGATGTCATGGAGAATTTTTCAGGAAAGAAATACCAGGTAGAAATTGTTGCTTTTTGTCTCTCCTCATAACTTCAATTTCTCAGCAGGCTTTATGTACACTTACATCCATATTAAAGGTGATCTTTATAACACAGAATCGTGCATCTTCCTTGTCTCTAAAATAAACTCGGGGGAGTCAAACAATATTGGAGAATAAAAGTGCTTTGAACCTATGTTGGTTTTATCTGGTTTCCATCCAAACACCCTGCACTTGGAATCTGCATGGGAACAACATGTCCCTTTGAAGAAAATGGAAATGTTGTCACCCTATGCACCCTCCAGGCATGAATAGCCAACCTGTATTGGAACCATGTTCAAGCAGACCCCCTTTTAGGATCATTTCCCCAGTCTTACTCCATTTAAAAACTTCCAGTGTGTGAAGGAATCTGTTTCTCTGGAAGTTTTTAAACAGAGCTGAATTGCCATCTTTCAGGACTACTTTGTCTGTTCCCACATGGCAGGGGTTGGACTGAATATGCATGTGCGATCAATAAAAAAATGTTTCATAACTCACTAAAAATTAGGGGGTGCTAGCATTTAGTTTAGTGTTTCTAAAGTATAGTTAGTGAACATTTCATTACTATAACAAGAGTAACAAAATTTTGTTACTTTTTCGTTATAATATTTGTGCAAATGGGCAAATTTCAGGGCCTCATTTTTACAGCTAGTGAGGTGAAACTTGTTAAAGTGGTAGAACACATTTACCACTATTAGCCCATCAGGTTTCAGAATGTTTCAATTATCCATGGAGTTTTGGGAAAATTTCAAATATTTATAAACAGCATTTTTAAAAGAAAACTACAAGAGCTATCTCCTTGAATTTTCTATACAATGACACAAGATAACAGGAGATCATTCCCCCAACTTTCAGAAATATTCATACATCTACTGAGCCCCATAGAAACCTGGATATAGCATCGGGCATTAGAACCCATTTCACTCTTGGATATAGCATGGGGCATTAGAGCCCATTTCACTCCTGGATATAGCATCGGGCATTAGAGCCCATTTCACTCCTGGATATAGCATCGGGCATTAGAGCCCATTTCACTCCTGGATATAGCATCGGACATTAGAACCCATTTCACTCCTGGGTATAGCATTGGGGCATAAGAGCTTCATAGAAACCAAGCCTGGAGCATTTTCTCTCCTGGCTAGCACTGGGCCATTTTGAGACAGTATGGTGTAGTGTACTGGTTTGAAAGTTGGACTACAATTTGGCTTGATCCCCCACTCAGCCTCGAAAATCCACTTTTAAAAGCCCTCTCTTTGACCAAAAATGACCCCGGGGTGAGTGGTGGTTGGAAATGCATCTGCCATTGGCCTGATCCATCTGTCAAATTTTAAAACTCAATGTGGCCCCTGTGTTAAAAGATTTGCTGATGCCTGGTATAAATGCATCCTGAGACTAACAATTAATCTCAAAGATGCTACAAGATCCTTTTGCATACTGATCCATTCCAATATTATAATAATAATAATAATAATAATAATAATAATAATAATAATAACTTTATTTTTATACCCCGCCCCATCTCCCCGAAGGGACTCGGGGCGGCTTACATGGGGCCTGGCCCGATAAAACAAACAAATAACAGTAACAAAGCAATAAAACAATTATCCCAGTAAAAAACACCAACATCGATAAAAACAATCATTAAAATCAACAAGCAGGATACAGTGTTAAAAACAGGAGACTAATTCGTATATCCCAGGCGAAATGCAGAGTGTTACGAAATGGGAAAAGGAAATTTCACAGTTGGACAATAAAGTGCGGTATAAAATGGCAAGACAACAACAATGGGACTATTATGAAATGAACAGATAGATCAATCCAGCAACAACTAAACATCGAAGGCCTTTTGGAACAGCCAGGTTTTTAAGCCCTTCCGGAAGGAGAGGAGGGTAGGGGCCTGTCTGATCTCTCTAGGTAGAGAGTTCCAAAGCCGGGGGGCCACGACGGAGAAGGCCCTCTCTCTCGTCCCCACCAACCGTGACTGTGAGGGTGGTGGGAGCGAGAGAAGGGCCTCCCCGACGAGCGAAGAGAACGTGTGGGTTCATAGAGGGAGATGCGGTCTCTAAGGTAGGTGGGTCCCAAACCGTTTAGGGCTTTGTAGGTGATAACCTGCACCTTGACTTGGGCCCGGAAAGTAAATGGCAGCCAGTGAAGCTCCTTAAACAGCCTTAAAAATATGGCTATATCTTTGAATTTTACTATAATTATGATGCTAAATAATTAACCTAGGCAGTGACATTTGGTTCAAGGTTGCACAATTATTTCATGATTTAGTACTTGAGACTTTTTATAGGCAAATAAAAACTTTCTCTTGTTTGTTCCAGCAATCTGCTCCTGAGTTAAATTCTTTCTTCAACATTTATAGCAGCTCAGATGGGAAGACAGCAATATGAACAATTGAATTGATCCTTGTATTGATTAAACATTTAGATCAAGTCCAAAGTGAGAGGTTTCTGGATTATGAAGATTCACAGCACTTATACAATTAATTGTATCATTAGTCAACACAGTCAAATCCAATATATGGGGATTGATTTCTGTGACCTGTCTAGAACAATGTTCATAATTTGAAGTTATAATATTATTACCTAGTCAAATAATTATTACCCTATATACTCGAGTATAAGATGACCTGAATCTAAGCCGAGACACCTGATTTTAAAAACTGGGTAAACTTATTGACTTGTGTATAAGCCAAGGGTGGGAAATGGAGCAGCTACTGGTAAGTTTCAAAAATAAAAATAGATACCAATATAATTACATTAATTGAAGCATCAGTAAGTTAAGCATTTTCAAATATTTGCCATATTTCAAAGAAAAACAGTAAACTAGCTCTGTAAGTGGAAAAATAGGGTCAACAAAACCAATGTGATATCAACAATAAAATAATAATAATACTTCATTTGTATCCTGCTCTATCTCCCCGTGGGGACTCAGGCCAGCTTCCAACATAGTAACAAGCAAACAGTCAATGTCTACATGAACAATGCAGAACTAGATATAGATTGTATATACTAATTTCACATATGCATTTCCCTTGAAACCTTTGCAAATTTCTATTTATTTATTTATTACAATATTTATATCCCGCCCTTCTCACCCAACAGGGGACTCAGGGTGGCTTACAATAAAACACACATATAAAAATTGTATAATACTCTATAAATCAGTTAAAAATTATTAACTTACATCGAACATTCATAAAACACATTCTAAAATACAGATGGGTGTGTTCAAGTTTAAAAGACTGTGTCTGTCGATTGAGTTCCGGTGTACATAATAATAATTAGCAGCGCTAATTATTATTTGAATGCCTTGCCCCACAACCAAGTTTAACCTTCCTACAGAAGGATATATGTGTATTTCCGTCCTGCAATATTTGCAAGCCCTATATATCTATGTTTATTTTTATCTAGGCATCTCTCTCTCTCTCTCTGTATGTGTGCGTGCATATTCCCCTGCAATATTTGCAAACCCTATATATCTATATTCCTATCTATCTAGACATGTCTATATAAATATTTGTGTGTGCATTCCCCCTGTAATATTTGCAAGCCCTATATATCAATATTCATTTTTATCTATCTAGACATCTCAATCTATATAGATAATTATATCTATACAGGATTTGCAGAGACTTGCAAACGTGTGAGGGGAAATTCATATATATATATAAATATATACATATAAATACAGATATGCAGGTACATGGAAATCTCTAGATAGCTATATGTATATGGGATCTGCAAAGACCTGCAAACATATGAGAGAGAGAGAGAGATTGATACCAGTGCCAAACAATAGAGCATGATGTTGAGTCCTTTCATTAAAATACTATATTTTATTAGAAAATCAGATTACCTGAATATGATAAGAATGCTATCTTTACTTATTTCATTCCTACACATAAGAGGGAAAAGGAAAAGATGTTCTCTTCACTGTAAAAGATTAAGAGCATTTGAAGATGCCCCCTCACACATTTCAAGGTATAGTTAAACCCCCATAATCATAGAAGCCATGCCTAGGGAAGAATGGCTTCTCCGTGCATTTTCTTGATTCTCCAATGTTATTCTTTTCCCAGATGTTACCTCAGAATCATATTGTAGAACCTAGCCAATGTCCAGAGATGACATTTCTCTAAGAATCTCTAGGTCCTCCAGTGCAGCAATATGGCATGTTGCGATTAAAAGTTATTTATTTTATAGTGTAGCTGCTGTTTCCAGAAACATATTCTTTATAGCCATGCAACAGTTTTTCTATATTCCAGTCCACTGGAACTCGAGATATTCACGAATTCACCACAATAATACACTCTTTCTCCAAGAGGAGTGTGACTTATACTGCTGATCCTGTGCCCTTCAAAAATATGTTTGGGATAAGGGAGAAGAAACAGGATTCATTTGTTTTTCTGCCTATACACACAGACACACACAAGAGACGCACAACAAGTGATCAGAAATATAAAGATCAATAGTAACATTCCTGTAAATTCTGCCATTAATAACTGATAAATAACTTGATTAATCCTGAGCGCAAATACTAAATTAAATCAAATGTTATTGTGCCATCATAAAATAATGTGTTTCCACTAAATTCTTTTATTCTGCTCCAAACCTCCTCATGAACAGTCGATCTTTCTTCCCCTCTCCAATCTAATGCTCTTCTCCTCTAGCTATGGTTCACTGAAAACCCTTTTTTTGGGGGGTCCTATCAGCATCTATACGGACAGTCAATAGTGTCATTATGGAATGATACACAATGGTATTCTAACAAGCATGTGTACAATGGGGATTAGGGCATATCATGTCCAGCTGTCCTAGTATTGGTCTTCTTTGTATTTGACAACTCACATCTGCCTCACTTATTTTGGATGCTAGTGATCGTTTTAGAGGAAGTTGTTGTTTTTTTTAAAAAAATCTGCAATCCCACTTCCCATTACAATATATGGTAAGTTTATGGGGTAATTGGCCACAACAGCTAAGGACCACAGAAAAGCAACTGCTCATTCTTTGTAAGCAGTCAAGTAAAATTTTTAATATTGAAAGGGCATTTCCGAAACTAATTAAGGGGTATAATTAGCCCGGGCTGTGGCACAGGCTGTTGAGCAACCAGCTGCAGCCAGTGCAACAAATCACTCTGACCAAGAGGTCATGAGTTCGAGGCCAGCTCGGAGCCCCGTGTTTGTCTTTGTCTTTGTTCTATGTTAAGGCATTGAATGTTTGCCTTATATGTGTAATGTGATTCGCCCTGAGTCCCCTTCGGGGTGAGAAGGGCAGAATATAAATACTGTAAATAAAATAAATAAAATAAATATAAATCATGAGGACTGAGATAGGAGATCTACTAACAACACAACCTTGCAGTCATATGTCTTGGAGGATTCTAAATTCAGAATGGCTTCTTTCCAAAAATAGGTACTAAGCTACACACAGACAGATAATTTAATCAAAGGCATCCAACCCATAACATACTTTACAAGGTATAGTTGCAAAACACCTCTTGTCTCATTTAATTCCCATATCTAATTTGTCCTCTTGACAGTCCAATTGCAATATCTTAAATACTGATAAATCTGTATGTTTGATCCTATTCCCCAGACTAGATTTTTAAAAATTCATGATAGAATAAGTATTTGGTTTCAAACTTTATTGCTTGGGTAAGCTAAGCACTTACAGGAGCTAATGGGGTTGATATTTGTTGAGAAGTAATTATTTTTCTGTTTAAGTTTGCTATTTTTGAATGCTTTGATCGCAGTGGCAGCTCATTCTCCTCTTACAGTTGAGGAAATTGAATAAAACAGTTAATTCTAAAAACAAAAGATTTATCTCCATGTGCCTCCTTTTGTCTGAGAAACATAGTTCTGATGCTCATGGACAGAAAAAACCATAATAATTTCCAGGAAGGGAAAAAAAGAGAAAAGAAAAAAGAGCACATGTAGGGAAATAAACTTTGCAAATTATGTTAGTAAGACTCTCCCATTTGTCTAAGAATGCAGATGCTTCTGCATTAAAAAGCTGGCAGCCATATGGCTCCCAATCAAGCATGACACTTGCTGTTAATGTATTTATACATAGGTGCTTAGAGGGTAAATTTGGCTGTTAAATCAAAAAACAAAAAAAAATGCTGATGATGAAAACGGATGCAGAGAAAAAAATGAAGAAACTACTAGAGAGGTTTTTCAAGCCTCTTAAGCGCACCCCAAGGCAAGGTTTGTTTTCCAAGTACAGCTGAAGGAAACAAATGTAAGCCATAGCTTTGAGGGCCATCATTGAAAACACTGGGTGAGCAGGGATCAGGTAGGCACAGATCTGAAGGTCCCAGATAAATGTATAGAAAAATAACTTTTTTAGATGAGCACTCTCTTTTTTGTGTGTGTCTGTATGTTTATATGAATATGGATATGTATGTATGTGTTTGGATAGATAGTTCTGAGAAGTCATCTCTCAGTTCTGTGATTAGAGTGTTGGTGAGAGTCCTAACACATATTGTAAATGAGAGCTGTTAATGTGGGAAAGGCAGATTCTCCTTCCCCATTACCCCAACAACATGTTTCTCCTTCATAATGTATTTGGAAATGGGCAAGAAATTACTCCATAGAATCTACATCATACATTGTGTCTTCCTGGTCTCAACACAGGGCAAAAAAACACTTAAAACAGGTCTGCCCCATGTTATGTAACATTGCGGAATGCACCACAGCTTACTTGAAGCTGTGGGGTAGCTCCACATTTTATGATGTACGTGTACAGCTGGTTCAGTTCTGATTCAGAACTAACCCCATTGTTCACATAGGTCAGTGCTGCCATTCTGTTTTCACTACACTCTGTGTTGTAAGGAAAATGAGATGGCACTTGCATTTCTACTTTTTCATCAGTGTAGTGGCAGCCATGGAAATTCAGAGAGTTCTTAGTCCCTGCTTGGCATCTTTGCTAATGCCAAAAAAGGTGCATGTACAAGTGGAGTGGACACCTTTGCTTACTCTTTGATGCTCCATGGTACAATTGCAGCAATGAAAATTGGCACAGATAAGGTTGCTTGTTCAGTGGTGTTGAACCAGGTTCAACCCTACTGTACAGTGAGGACTCCACTCTTGCTGTTATTGTAGTTCAGAAGTAGTGTTTAAAATGACATGGTAGAATTGGGGACTGGTTCGAACCAGCAAAGCTTCAGAGCAGCCCTGGATTTTGTGGCCCAAGGGAGTGATCCCCCCCCCCCCCGGGGTTTGTTGAACAATTTCCCTTGCCTTTAGAATTTCTGCTCAGGCAGAACAACTAAATTTGCTTCGAATTGTGTTATTGACAGGTTGAAGACATCTAAAAATATGTCCCCACTCCAAAAAAAGGAAGGAGAACGTTCACTTTTTTGCTTCCTAAGAAGCAAAAATAGTTGAAAAAAATAGTTTAACTTGAAACGTTTGCCTAAGCAAGAACCTCTAGATTCACTTCATAGTTGTCTAGAGGTAAGATCTGGTGGTAACTCTACAAATCACATGATGTAGCAATGAAAGTCATCACATATGTTAGCTGCACTATTTACAGCAGCAGTTCCTTGCTCGTTTGTTTATTTCCTGTCACTCTTGTCAGATCTCAGCTCAGGATGACACTGACATCACTTTGGCATACCATTTCTACACACCATTTACTAACTACACAGACACTGCTGCCTCTCTGTACAAAACAGAAATTCACGAAAGAATCCGGTGGTGTCAGAATTGTTTCCTTTCTACAAACTTCCAAGATCAAGAAGGGATTGCTTCACATTTAGTTCCAAATTCAAAGGTATTTCCCAAAATCCTGAGCCTATTTGTGCATTAGGAGCCAGAATTTTGGACTTTCAAGGAATAGTTAAGTCTGAGTCCCCATCTACACAACCCAGAAAATCCACAGTGAAGCACATCTCTAAAAATGCGCATCCTTAATGCACTCTGCAATGTGCATCCACATGGAAAACACATGTTTTAAAAGTCCAAAATTAGCCATAAAATGCACTGCATCTGGTCAATGAATAGACACTGAAACACCAGGAATTCAGGAGGAACATGTGTAATGAATGTGTTAACAGTCCTACCACTGGAAAATTGAGATAAAAAAACTGGATATGACACACTGAGAAGGTAAGCAAACACCTTTTCTCTCCCTGTCTGAAAAGAAATCATTTTCCCCTTTTTGTTTTTGAGTTGGAAGATGAGATCAATTGCTGATTCTTATCCAATGGGCTGCTGCAGTTCAGCTCATTTCTCCAAAAAATATGTTGTTCTGTTGGATCGATTTGGTACAAGGGGAACTTTGTGGATGCCACATTATATTTTTCACAGTTTCCAAGGTGTGTATGGAGACTTTCCAGAGGGAAACTGGATTTCTTTAATCCACATTCTGATCCGGATAATGTGTCTGTGTAGAAGGTGCCTAAAACACAGATAAGACTCACTATCCCACATGAAAGCCTATATTAGAAATGTTTTCATCTAGCATGTGTGTCAGGGCGGGAAAGGGAACCCCAAGGCTTTATTGTACTTTTATGAAACAAAGCAATAATATGATTCCACTGAAGGAAGAGCTAATAACGTAAATGTGGGGGATGTCAAGACAATGAGGGAGGGAAAATGAAAAGTCATGTATTTTGTAGCTTGGAATACATTCTGTGTGTCTAATGAGACCCAAGAGATTTAACTGCTGTAACAACTCTCTTTTACTTAGTGTCATATACCGATGATAATAATGTATTATGCAGCCCAGCTGTCTCATTCCACACAAATGCATATCCCAATGTAGCGATAGCTGAATTCCTCTCAGTTGTAGTTGGAATAATGCATGATGAGTGTTTCAAAGAGGTAGGAAGTAAACAAAACTCTTTTTACCTGGTCCTAAAATCAGAAGAAAAAAACAAACAAGTAATTTCATTTAGGGCAGGCTCTAGGTTTGTAAGGAGCATAGTAAAAGAAGGAGGTGGATAATAATTATATTACTACTACTACTATCACTACTACTACAACTACTATTTTTCTCTACTGATAATCCTACTTGGCTTAAATAATAATGATGAAAATGTGAAGAACAAGAAGAGTATTGTCATAACTCACTCTGTGGTATCTGAAGAATACAACACAGCAGTTAGATTAGGGAGGGATTATAGCAGACAATGGCTTCACTGAGTTTGAAGAATCTAAAACAAACCCAGAGAAAGCAGACTCTCTGGACAATAAACCTCAGTTCAGTCACAGCAGGTGGATCATCAGGAAAGACCTATTTCCATCAGGCAGCAATGGCAAGCCAAACTGGGGCAGACAGTTAGTGCCTCATATATTAGTTTAGCTATCAAACACCAAGCAGTAATAGCCACTTGGCTGCCAAGGTCAGGCAACTGTAAGTTCAATTCTTAACCCTATGGAGAGAACTGAAGTCTTTCTACTTCCTCAACTTTATGCTTTCTGTTTCCCGTGAGTGACTTTAGAAAGCTTGAGACCTTATTACTACATTCTGACTCGTGTGCTGCTCAACCCTTCAGAGCATGACAACCTCATCAGATGACTGCTGGACATGCTTTGCTTTGCAGAGGGGCATGGGGAATCCAGTGCCCCATGCCCCACATCACCTGGCTTCAGCTGAGTGTGATCAAATGGGGAAAGTGTGTGGGCATTTAATGTGCATAGCTTACCCCCATGCATTGCAATGGCAACACGGGAGCCCTCCCATGTTGTCCTGGCGGCAACATGTGCCAGCTCCACCCTCATATGATAGGAGCTGGTCAGCTCAGTAGGTAACCTAGGCTAAAACGGTGCATGCTGCCAAATTTAGCCCTGTGTAAAGAGGCTCAAATAACTTGCTACTTCTGAACACAGAATGAGGAAAAAGAAGATAACTGATTTTAATGTTTTAATGCAGGGCTCCCCAAACTAAGGCCCGGGGGCCGGATGCGGCCCTCCAAGGCCATTTATCTGGCCCCCACCCTCAGTTTTAGACTTAGGCTCGCCCTAAGTCTGAAATGACTTGAAGACACACAACAACAACAATCCTAATTAACTTAACTATCTCATCAGCAAGAAGCAGGCCCACACTTCCCATTGAAATACTAGTAGGTTTATGTTGACTAAAATTGTTCTTATTTTTAAATATTGCATTGTGCTTTCATTGCTTTTTTTTTTTTTTGCACTACAAATAAGGCATGTGCGGTGTGCAGGGGAATTTGTTCGGTTTTTTTTTCAAATGATAGTCCAGCCCCCCCCCCCCCCCCAACACTTTGAGGGACCGTGGACCAGCCCTCTGCTTAAAAAGTTTGAGGACCCCTGTTTTAATGCTTTAATGTTTAATGTTTGTGTATACAGTAGAGTCTCACTTATCCAACATAAAGGGCCGGCAGAATGTTGGATAAGCAAAAATGTTGGATGATAAGGAGAGATTAAGGAAATGCCTATTAAACATCAAATTACATTATGATTTTACAAATTAAGCAGCAAAACATCATGTTTTACAACAAATTAACAGAAAAAGCAGTTCAATACACAGTAACATTATCTAATAATTGCCATATTTATGAATTTAGCACCAAAACATTGCAATTTATTTAAAACATTGACTACAAAACATTGACTACAAAAAGGCAGATTGTGTTGGATAATACAGAACGTTAGATAAGTGAAGGTTGGATAAGCAAGACTCTACTGTATTTATAATTATTTTATGTCCTGGCATGGAATGCTTGCTGTATATCTGTTGTTCTCCACCTTGAGTCCCCTTCGGGGTGAGAAGGGCGGAATGTAAATGTTTTAAATAAATAAATAAATAAATAAATAAAATCGAGTTATGTAATCCTGAATCCTAAACCAGCCCTGAGTTGATTGAGACAGGATCCAGAGGGGAACAGTTGAGCCTGATTTTGTGAATCTGTCAATTCCAAATTGATTTGGACTGCTTCCAATCACTTAAGAGAAGAAAAAAATCTGGCACCATATAGGAAAAACCTTCTGGTAGAATAGCAGGAACAAGAAAGGAAGCTAGACTTGTCTTATGGTGGCACTTTTATCTTCCAATCTGATGCATGAATCTGACAAGCATTTCACAGTTGAGTGTGATCTACCAACTACTGTCAGTCCTGGCCTTTACCTCATGGAGCCTGCCTCTCAAAATGTCTCCAGAGATTTTCTAACTACAGATTCATGACTTTCATTGTACTTTCCACTGCAGTTGCACTTAAGTCCTTGGACTTGAGGATTCTCTTAGAAGATTTAGTGTGATGTCCCAACTACAATGGGGCTATGTCTACCTGGAGAGGGTGCCTAACCTTGTTTGTGCATTTTCCTTACATTGACTTGTTTGTCTCTAATGTGTGTGTGGCAGCTACAAATGCACAGTTAGTATCATACTTCACAATCTGCAGATATATCACAGATGTTAGAGTGCAAAAAGCAGCATGCAGTGTCAAGACTGAGCACTCTATTGACTGTACTTGTTTAAAAATTGTATTGGAGTGAATTTTTAAAGAAACCTTAAAAGTGGTTAAAAGAAGAAAAAAGAAATTGCTGATATGTCAAGAAGCCAGATTCAGCCATGAAAGGGGTTGGATAGCCATCCTGACCTGGTATGCAATGCAGGGAGGGAGGGGGAGAGAGGGAGATAGGACTTGAGAAAACTACAGATAAGACCATCCGGCTTTTGTTTTGGGAAATGTATTGTAGACTGAAAAAGGGAGAGGTGATAGGTTAGTGGGATATATAACACACAACAAAGAAGACACCATTAGAACTGGCTTTTTGTATTCAGGTAAAAGGTTAATAAAGACTTTGTTTCCAGTGAGTCCAACTGTGAGCTAGTCTTATTTTGAGATTTTCCAGAACCTGACACTATCTATAATTTGACTAGAGCTACAACAGTCCAGATTTCATGGACATGTATAATTTTTCTGTATTCATGCATTTTTCATATGTGCAGAGAGTGAGTGAGTGAGTGAGTGAGTGAGAGACAAAGAAAAGAGGATGATTGATTTGGTTTGATTGATTGGAATTGGCCCAAACTTAATATCACCACATCCATCCACAATCTGAATTGGAAGTTTTTGACACCTCTACTAAAAATTGTGCTTGACTGTTAAGTATGGCTGCCATTTTAGTTCTTCACAGTTCTCCCACTGTATCATTGATCCAAGGTATGGTCTTAAGGGATTGCTAAGTCAAGCTTCTTGGTGCAGTTCAAAGAAAGGGGACCCTGGTGGCACAGTGCGTTAAAGGGCTGAGCTGCTAAACTTGTGGGCCAAAAGGTGCCAGGTTCAAATCCTGAGAGCGCTGTTAGCCCCAGCTCCTGCCAACCTAGCAGTTCGAAAACATGCAAATGTGAGTAGATCAATAGGTACCGCTCTGGAGGGAAGGTAACAGCGCTCCATGCAGTCATGCCGGCCACATGACCTTGGAGGTGTCTACAGACAATGCCGGCTCTTCGGCTTAAAAATGGAGACGAGCACCAACCCGCAGAGTCGGTCACGACTGGACTTAACGTCAGGGGAAAACCTTAACCTTATTATGTTTTTCAAAGGAAAGATGCTCTCTGTTGACCCACAAAATCCTAGCAGCTATCCAAGAATGCTTGGTAATGACACCAAGAAAGTTTTTAAATCTTCCTTTTATAATTTCTTCAAGCTCCTGTCAGTCCTTGTTTCATGTTTTAATAAGCACAAGTGTAAATTCTGCCATAAATTTGATGGAAGTATCTTAAAAGCAAAGAATACAGGCCAAATCAAATAAAAAGTTAAGTGCCACTCTCCTCTTACTACTACTGTTCTTTTTCCTCCTCCTCCTTCCACAGGGGTTCCCTATCTTTTTTTTTTTTAAACTACACAGGACACAGGCAATTGATTTCCACTTCAATATTGGTTTCATTGAATTTGAGCAGTTTAAAGGATTAACAATTTCAATTTGCTTGCTTTTAATAAGAACATACCGAAATTTACAAATGTAATGATAAATTTGGTGGAAAGACATTAAAATTATATACTCATCCCCAAAGAGTTAGTTAGAATTAAAATAAATGTAAAATTTTGTTAAAACAAATACAAAAGTAAGTGAAATGGAAAACAAGGGTTGTCAAAAACTACAATGACTATAATATAATATTATGAAATAATAATTATGTTTGGGAAATTAGTAGTAAACTTACATTTTTTCTATTTTAGAGATATATCTATTACTCTGTCAAACTCATTAACCCAAAAATGCACACCTTAAAAAATTCTTTTGGCCTTCTTTAAAACTATGTACAGGCTTCTTTTAATTTCATACCCATTTCATTAAGGTACTTATCCAGAGCCCTCTCTCCTTGCACAGTGAATTGTCACAGGGGGGAAGGCAATTCTTCCTGGCTGCCCAGGAAAAGAAACTACATATGATACATTGTGGCAACATGTGCCATGACATTGGGGGGGGGGGGCAGAAATCACATGAGTCAATGCCACCTCCTGTATCTTTTTCTCTTTGGGTTTCTTCAATACCAGCCAAGGAAAGCCCCATAGCTCTGAGGGGACAGACATGCAGGTGGAAGAAACTTCACCCACCTACATACCTGTTCCAGAGTCACGCCATTCATTCACTAGCCTGGACAGGTGCACATTGTGCAAAATACAATTTCTGTCACCCCAAAAATGGGAATGTGGCATACATGCAGCGGCCACTATTATGTGATGAAATATGGTATTTCAACTTTGGTTTTCTTTGTGTAGTCTCATTATTTCATGGGTTAGTCTACAATCACATCACACTGTCATGGAATCACTGTGTATTCTACTTTAACTTCCATGGCAACATCTCATGGAATTCAGCATTTGTAGTTCATTGAGGCTCAGGATCTCTGACTGATAATTATAAATACTCTTCCATAAATTGCAAATCACAGCATTTGATAAGATATTGCTATTGAAATTAAAGTAGAATATAGTGCTATAATAGTGTAGTGTGACAGGTTCCTACATGTGCTGCTAAAGTAAGTTCAAAATTTCTTCCTTTAATCTAGAACCTCCAAATACAATGTTTTCTCCAGAAGACTTTCTGTTTAATATGGTTGGGAAGCTAGGCACTGATATCTGAGACAATTTAGATGACAAGTGGCTGAGGATGTCTAGAGCACTTGCTAGTCACACCTTATTCTGGGGTACATTCTGTGAAAGGACCTTGAGAGGTCTCTCCATCAGCTTTTTCTCAATGCTCTCCAAGACTGGGAAAGTGCTGCAGGTATCATTTCCCATACTTCCAATCAGGAGTGTCTTGGAAGATTTTCTATGGTGGGTTGCCTGTGTGAAAGTGGAATTTGGAAATGGAATGATCAAATACAGCTACAATGATGGACCTTTTTGTTGTATTCAAGTGGATATTGTATCGCTTTAGAGATTAATTGAGAAAATACTTCACTTCGACAGAAAAAATGGAATGCAAAGATACAGAATGGGGGACACCTGGCTAGACAGCAGTACATGTGAAAAAGATCTTTGAGTCCTTGTGGACAACAAGTTAAACATGAACCAGCAATGTGATGCGGCTGCTAAGAAAGCCAACGGGATTCTGGCCTGCATCAATAGGGGAATAGCATCTAGATCCAGGGAAGTCATTCTCCCCCTCTATTCTGCCTTGGTCAGACCACACCTGGAATACTGTGTCCAATTCTGGGCACCACAGTTGAAGGGAGATGTTGACAAGCTGGAAAGCGTCCAGAGGAGGTCAACTAAAATGATCAAAGGTCTGGAGAACAAGCCCTATGAGGAGAGGCTTAAAGAACTGGGCATGTTTAGCCTGCAGAAGAGAAGGCTGAGAGGAGACATGATAACCATGTACAAATATGTGAGGGGAAGTCATAGGGAGGAGGGAGCAAGCTTGTTTTCTGCTGCCCTGCAGACTAGGACACGGAACAATGACTTCAAACTACAGGAAAGGAGATTCCACCTGAACATTAGGAAGAACTTCCTCACTGTGAGGGCTGTTCGGCACTGGAACTCTCTCCCCCAGACTGTGGTGGAGGCTCCTTCTTTGGAGGCTTTTAAACAGAGGCTGGATGGCCATCTGTCGGGGCTGCTATGAATGCGATTTCCTGCTTCTTGGCAGGGGGTTGGACTGGATGGCCCATGAGGTCTCTTCCAACTCTACTATTCTATGATTCTATGATTCTATGAAAATGAAGTTGGCAGCATAGGACTTCATGGGTTATGTCTACTTCCTTCTTTATTGTAGCTATGCTTGATGATGCAGGATCTTGGGCTTAATCTTTAATGCTGTTTTGTGCTTTTCTGAGTTATGACAACTCTAAGGCAAACACATGTGATCATTGGAAATTCATCTGTCTGTCTATCTCATTATTGAAGATCACGTGGTCATTTTCAAATCACTTCAAAAATAAACAATTCAAAGGATGATAAATTTTTTGTCGCAACATTTGCAATCTCATCCAGCTGTATGCAGAGCCGGCCCTAGGTATTTTTCAAGTGTAGGCGAACAGAATTTTGGTGCCCCCCCCCCCAACCAATCACTGAAAAATAAAAGTGTTGGATAAGCAAAAATGTTTGATAATAAGGAGGGATTAAGGAAAAGCCTATTAAACAACAAATTACATTAAGATTTTACAAATTAAGCACTAAAACATCATGTTTTACAACACATCAACAGAAAAAGCAGTTCAATACCTTGCAGAGGCAGGCTGCAGGAGACAGGAGTTGCCTCGATGGCGCCCCCAACAAGATGGCGCCACAGGCAACTGCCTAGTTGGCCTGGTGGTTGAACCGCCTCTGGATGTATGCACTGTATTGTTCCATTTCTAGGATGGCTCCTTGTGGATGAGGGAAAAAGTAAAAGATACTTTTGTACATTTGTACATTGTAATATACATACATAGATGCAAATTCAGAAATAATTGAAATAACCAAATGCAAACAAATCTATTTCCCCATTGTAAAGAAGACTTACTACATGATATAATCTTGACTGGCTTCAGACAGATATTATTGAGAAGTCTATCTCAGACTATGCCACAAACCCTGAAATTTAAAGAGAAGAGCTCTACCAGGCTGATCCAGAGGTTGATCTCTTTCATAAAGCTAAGGACCCAGCGAGTGAATCAGCAGAATTCCCCTTCACCCAAAACATGTCAATATTCTCAGTGAATGCCTGCCTTTGAAGAGAATCTTCTATGGACAAAGAAAAAGCTGCAGCATAATTCCCCTCACTCCCTAAACTGGTCAAGGTGACACACATCTTCTTTACATAAATTCTTCTTTTCAAACAGAATATAAAGGTACAGCAGGAAATATCCCACATTATCTCCCCCTGACATTCTTTCTATCATAGCTGAGTGCTTTATGGGAAAGTACAAGACACCTAACATCACCCTCCCTTGCACAAAGCAGTATGTACTCCATAAAATAATGTGATGAACAGGGAGAATAGAATCCCTTTCATGTCAAGGACAGGTTACAATCCAGTTTAGTGGATCACTCCTCAAATAGCAATTAGAAAAGCTCTTGACATTTCATCCCACACCTATGAAATCTTTCAAGGATTAGCCAGTCACTGAATTTCAGGTGCAACCCAGCATAACCAGCTGTAAAAATCACACTAAGGCAACAAACCTTGCCTATTCATTTGTCTTGCTGGCCCATTATATTTAAAATAAATATAAAATTAGCAAAGTGTAACCTGTTAGACTGGCTGGTATTCTTTTAGTGACATATGCTTGTTGCAGAGGATTGCTTTCAACTGCCACCAAAAGTATGGAGGACTCAACGTGTGTTAGACAGATCACCACCCACTGACACCAATATATGGAGGATTCAAACTTGTTAACCACTACAAACACTGCCACCAATGTTGTATTCAGGAGTCTCCTCTGTGTTAGGATATTTAGAGAATCACACGAGACACTTTATGTGATGAAAAACAAGTTCGGTTTTTCTCTTACAAAGGATGGTTTTATCATTTGAATTATATGGAAATATGTTCCTTCACAGGGCCCCTGGTGGTGGCGCAGTGTGCTAAAGCGCTGAGCTGCTGAACTTGCAGACCGAAAGGTCCCAGGTTCAAATCCCGGGAGCAGAATAAGCGCCCGCTGTTAGCCCCAGCTCCTGCCAACCTAGCAGTTTGAAAACATGCAAATGTAAGTAGATAAATAGGTACCACTCTGGCGGGAAGGTAACGGGGCTCCATGCAGTCATGCCAGCCACATGACCTTGGAGGTGTCTACGGGCAACGCCGGCTCTTCGGCTTAGAAATGGAGATGAGCACCAACCTCCAGAGTCAGTCATGACTGGACTTAACGTCAGGGGAAAACCTTTACCTATGTTCCTTCACACAGGAAATACAAACAGAACAATATAAACCTATAAATCCACTTCTCCTGGGATTTAACACCAGCACTCTAAACTATAGAGTTTCAATATAGTTCTCAGCCTTTCTTCCCCAAAGGTTTTTAACTATATTCCTCAAAGAGTTTTTTTTTTTAAAAAAAAAAACACAGTTCCCAAGACTATCTCTATCTTCAAAACTCCAAACACCTTCCAAAATAACTCCCTACCTGAAACTGAATAATTCTCTGGCTGCATAGCTCCAACTATCACTTTGGCTTTGCCCATCTCCAGTTGCTAAGCAACTCTCCCATTTACATCAACCAATCAGACTGCACTTCCAGTAATGGCTGCCTGATTGCTCCTCCCTCTTGCTCTGCTTAGCTTTTGCAAGCAAAGCCTGAAGCTACGTGTACACTACCTTGTAAGGTATGCTAATCCGTTACACCTGTCATTAAAGTCAATCTAGAGAGCACCCAATGAAACTGAGAAAAACTATTATGCCTCTGAATCCCAAAGCAGCTATCCACAATCCTTATTGAGCACTGGGTAAGGAAAAAAAATCCCTCAAATAGACTTCTCTGCATCCAACAAACAATGTCCCAGACTTTGATTCATGGCATTAAGCCTTTTGCTTTCTCAAGTCAACTGCTGCTGGTGAACCATCCAAACTTAAGATAGCAATCAACAACTACCATCACTGTCTCCATGTGGCCACCATGCCATCTAATACAGACATGAAGAAATTGCATAGGAAATTCTGCAAAAATAGAAGCTATAGCAAACAAGAGAAAGACAGCTTTGCAATTTCTATTTAACAGAAAGACAAAGTGACCACTTTAAAGATCGTGAAGGAGTTAAATATATACATTAGTGACCTCACACTAGGTGAGATAAAGAGTTAAGTAGATAAAGCAGAACTCCAGGAGCTAAAAGAACAAAACACACCAGACATAAAAATATTCTGAGTATAGGATTAGAAAGAGCATAACGATGGAGACATGAAAACAAAACTAGCTTTAAAAATCCAGATATTAACAGGTTACTGCACCATAAGAGACCTAGTAGGACATTTTTGAGACAACACACACACAATTTACAAACAAGCAACACCAGATGGGCATTGGCATGAGTCCTGCAGTTTCTCCTTATTACCTTTGGGCCATACTATAATAGTTATAACAATTTTATCTGTCACCCATGGCTTGAAATGGTCATTGTAGTGGAAGAAATAGAGGATGCTATCAAGTATATTAAAATAGGTAAATCACCAGAATTGGAAAAATTCTCTGAGGACTTCTACAAGCCCTTTAAAGATGAGCTTATCCGCAAGCTAATGAAACATTAGAATAATGTCCTCATGAGTAATGGGTATTCTAGCAGCTGTAAGTCAGCCAAAATTGTTATACTTAAACCTGGAAGTGACCTTCATTCAGTTACAGTGCACAGACCAATCAGTCTATTGAACCAGGATTGTACAATATTTGCACTTCAGGATTGGCTTCATATCGGAATTCTTAAGTTTCATAATGTATTTGGAATTTTATATGCAACATTTCATATGCAACATATATTTCTGAACTAATAGAAATATATATATTCATAAACTGTTAAGATTATGATACCAATATGGTTAAATATTGGTGCAGAGCAGTAAAAATGCAGAAGACTAGGGGTTTATGTGAGCAGAGGTAAAAAGGAAATAAACAATAAGACAAAATATCCAGCCTCCCTTACCCTTTAAAAAGTCATGCGTATAAAATAAACATCAGAGACATCAAAATAAAATAGCAAAAATATGTTTACTCACAGTCTTGTATGATGATGGTCATACAGGCAAAAACATCTTAGTTCCAAAAAAAAAAAAACAGTTCAGGATACTACATATCTCTTAACAAACAGGAACATCAGCATGGCATGGTCAGGCAGGAGCAAAGAGAAAGAAAACAGGAAGAGGCATCTGTACATCACTTCCTGTGTGTCCCCAAAAAGGATACTCTCATTTTCCATTTCATATGCAAAAACCCCTAAATGGTGTCATCAACTCTGAAATGCAGCTTGGCTTAGGTCACTATGCAACAAACATAACTAACTACATAAACCATCCCACATTGAAAATGCATGCCTGATTGCTTATATAACCCAACATGAACATTATTCATTTCATGGGGAAAATGAACCAATAAAAATGTAACCTCCAAACTTTTTCAAAAAAAAATCCCAATGCATTTCAGTTATATGATTTTTTTCCAAATAGGGAAGCTCATTGATAAGTATATTAGATGTAAAAAATGACTTTTTCAGAAAGTAGAATTTAACTTGGCAAATTCAGGAGGGTTGACAAAACCTAATTTTAAGATATATTTACAATGCATGAGGTCATGAGAGCTAGCTCATTCTAAAAATGAAATTGAAAATAGTAGAAGCTGTAGTCCAGTACCTATCGAAAATACCAGGTTTGGAAAGGTGGTAAATGACACTTGGAAACAGAAGAAAGGGGAATAAAAGTGTTCCTGGCCTATTATCCATTCCTTCCAGCAAAAGCCTAATGTTTAACTAGGATGTCTAATAGGTTAAGCTGATTACATTAGCCAAAAGAAAAAAGACAGCTAAAAGAAATGCCATTATCAGATAATAGGAGGGGGGAGAGATCCTTCCTATCCTTAAGAAGCCAATTCAATTTTTCTTCTTATCTTGTTGGCATTTCATGCTGCCCTATTGCTAAGAGGAATCAAACATGAATGTTTCATCTGGAGTAATTTGACTGCTGTGATAGAGGTTGAAAAACAAAATTAAAGCTGCATTATCAAAAATTCTTTGCATGGGAGAGAGCTGCTCAAGTAAAAATGCAGAAGGGCAAAGGAAATATATTAATTGAGTTAATCATCACCATAAAAAAGAACAGCACAACTAATTATTTCACCAACATAACACATGCTTCAAATGGTTGCAATAGAAAATTATATAATAGATTGCACTGCATTGCTGTGTGAGTGTTTGTGTGTCTTTATGTGTAGACTTAAATTGTAATTGTGTTTGCAAGATTCAATTCATCGATGATCGCTAGTGTCAAGTATAACAACAACAACAACAACAACTTTATTTATAACCCATGCTCTCTCCCCAAAGAGACTCAGGGCGGCTTACAATGACAAAACAAGATAGAAATAAACAGCAATAAAAAAAATTAAACAAGCAATTAAAAATTCACAAATAATACAATAATCATCAATAATTGATTATGATTGTCTTTCAAGTGTCGTGTCTTGGCAGTGGGTCTATAGATGACTATAGAGACCTAATTTGGATCCACATGTTCTTCCACACTGATGATATTGCTTTCCAGATGAAAGGCAGTCTCCATCAGAGTTAGCTTGATGCACCTTCCTCTTGACATGTTTCTCCTTTTCACCCTCCATTCATGCTTCTTTGAATTCCACAGCACTGTTGGTCACAGCTGACCTCCAGTTCAAACACTCAAGGGTCAAAGCTTCCCAGTTCTTGGTGTCCATGCCACAGTTTTTAAGGTTGGTCTTAAGTTTATCTTTAAATCTCTATTCCTGTTCACTAACATTCTGTTTTCCATTCTTCAGCTGGGAGTATAATAACTACTTTGGGAAGCGGTGATCAGACATTCCGACAACAGGCCAATATAGTGAATTTGATGGTAAAAGATCATTGCTTCAATGCTGGTCGTTTTTACTTCTTCCAGCACATTTACATTTGTCTACCTGTCTTTCCAAGAGATTTTCAGGATTTTTCAGAGGTAATGCTGATGGAATCATTCCAGAAATTGAGTGTGACATCTGTAGAAGAGCTGCATTTCACAGGCATCTAACAGTGTTGGGAGGACAATAGCTTTATAAACAAGCATCTTGCTTTCCCTACAAATGTCCCAATCCTCAAACACTCTCTGCTTCATTAAAAAATCTGCACTTGCAGAGCTCAGATGGTGTTGCATTTCAGTGTCAATGTTGACTTTTGTGGAGAGGTGGTCAACATTTCCTAACATTATACCATTAAGCTGTATTTCTGGCATTGCAGAGGGATTGGGTGGTGCCTGCTGAAAGAGCTCTTTGGATTTCTTGATGTTCAGTGAGAGGTCAAGCTTCTTGTATGCTTCTGCAAAGGTGTATAGAGTGGCTTGTAGGTCTTCTTCTGAATAAGCATAGATTATATTATTATCAGATATGCAAGATACAATTATAGTTGGTCTCATAGAACCCACAAACCAGTATAATCTCAGCATGGAAGAAACCCAAGAGATTATTTCAATGTCTTCCTTTCATGCAGTGTTCCCTCACTTATCATGGGGTTAGGTTTCAGGACCACCTGCAATAAGTGAAAATCCGTGAAGTAGGGACACTATATATTTATACATTATTTTAGTAGTTATACACTATTTTAAGTCTTTATCAACCAATCATGTGTTGATAAATCGCCTCCTTCTCCTGCCATTGCAGCTTGGGCTCCTTTTCTCTCCCTTCGGCTTCTCCCTTCCTTAGGCTCTAAATTGTAATTTTTTATGATTTATAATATTCTTTTAGAGTTTATTGAAAAACGGTGAAACAGCAAATCCGCAAAAAGTGAACCGCGAAGTAGTGAGGGAACACTCTATATAAAATAATGTATATCTCTTTCCAAGTAATAGTGGAAGGAAAAAAATGGCAAACATGGTTCTAACTTTCTACCATCCTGACATGAGCCATGAGCCCAGAAAGGCATAGGGAATGTGCACTTGAAATAATGAAACAGAACTGCTTTGGCCACCTTCAGGAAATTAGCAACAAAAGAGCTGTTAAAAGAATGTCTGGAAGAGACTAAATATCTCATGAGGTTGCGAAGAAACTAGTGTGCTCACACCAAAGCAGGAGATGTGGGTCCGGAAGAGAATAATACGAACAGGACTATAATAATGTGTGAGATCTTATTATAACTGCAGAAGGAGACAGAGCTAAATGCCACAATAATCTTTTCTTTTGATTAGTTTGACAATGAGATTTTCTGAGATAAGGGTGAGCTGTCAGGAAAACTGACCTTTGTCAGTTTACATGGATAATTGGAATCCCCATACATTTGAAAAAATAATGAGCATTCATATACTCTCCAAAATATGGTTTTCTTGAAGCAAGATCTTAAAATTGAGTAAAAACCTTCATACTTTTGTTTCCCTACCTCTTTCTTTGTGTGTGTTTGCGCACACACACATACACTCACACTCACACTGGACACCATTAAACCTTGCTGGTTCATTAGTGCCTTCTTTCGAAATGAGATCACACAAGGTAAACTATACACTATTTTTAATATATAGTATCCCACATCACATTACGTCTCATACATACCCAAAATAAGTATAATCCTTCTGTTTCAGCCACATCTTTCATTGTAAACAGTTCCTCTTCACAAAAAGGAAGAGGAAAAAAAATGGAGAATACAGTATATACTCATGTATAAGTTGGCCTCATGTACAAATTGAGGGCAGGTTTGAGGAGTGGGAGTTGGGGCTGTGGATTTTGACATGGCCCATAGATAATTCAAGAATATTCTGCTAAGAAGAGAGTACCAATGCCACCTCGGGGTCAGCCACACTTGGCTGCTACCAGTTTTTTGCCGGAAGCTGCACCACAATGGAAAGAGGATCAATTCTTCTTTTAGATTTTCCCAAGACAAAGTAGGCTCTTTCCTTTTACAATTCTAAACAGAGATGGTAATAATTCTTCTTTTTTGTAAAAGTTAAGGTAAGGTATTCACTTTGATCAGTGTATAAAGGTTTGTGGAGTTGATTTTTTGACTAATTTTTCTAATTTTGGGGGGTAACTAGCACTATTACATTAACTTCAGTTTTGGCATAGGGCAAAACACCTTCCCCATATTATCTACCATGCATTTTAATATGATCTAGATCTGCACATGAATACCTAAGAATTAGATTGATATTTTGTCTCAAACTTTCACCTTGGAAAGCTTTTCAATGTTGCAAGACTGCGAGGAATGGTCCATGCTCTGCCTGTCACACTAGTGTCAACTTATAATTGTCAGTGTCTGCAGCTATTCTCATGAGATTATTTCATCAAGCTGGCACATGACTAGAGTTGTACTGAAGTTCAAGAAGATACTTTTAAGGAGTCTAAAATCAGAAACCAGCCATCATGTGGAAATGGTATGATCAAATAGAAAAAATATCCTGCATCATCAGGTATTCAAATGATATATTATATGCAGCAGAGTGCATTACCCTTAGTTCAGAAACACTGCATAATTTAGTGTGCATATATTTCCTCTGATTTATGCACAGTATTTTTAAAAAACACTTCCCATTTTTACTAGCAAATAGTTCAGATTTGCATAAAATGTAATATCTGCTGTATGATATACAGTTGAGAAAGCCAATTGAGACAATATTTTATGATTATGTACTGAGTTGAGCGTGGAGAAAAAAAACATTTCATTTCCATCTTTAATTAAAATTTTCTAAAATCTTCTTCTTTACATCTAGAGTAAAACAACTCAAATTAAATTCAGTTTCAAAAGAATCTGAAAATAAATTGAGATAAAATAATGATAGTGAGAAAAACCAAAACTACTTTATTTGTCCATGCAAGTGGAGAGCAAGGGGTGATTAACTATTAAGAGCTGTTATTTGAATTTCTGTGTATTCATTATGTTAGTGTGCTTTTTTTCAGAGATAATTCACATCTTCAACACTTGGATGGTACAGACATACAATATAAGATAATCATGCCTACTAGGCTTGTGCAATTCGGCTGATGATCCGGTTTTGGCATCTGAATTTCATTGGGCACCCACATCTGTTTTTCAGGACCTTACCGAAAATTGTTGAATGGAAATATCTGTTTTTGTCTAAGTAGTTGAAAGATCTGGGAAGATCTGGGCAATTTGTAGCAAAGGAGAACTTACAAGTCTCCCCTTTCCCTTCCTGGAATCCTTTCCTT
Source organism: Anolis carolinensis (assembly GCF_035594765.1). Classification (NCBI taxonomy): domain Eukaryota; kingdom Metazoa; phylum Chordata; class Lepidosauria; order Squamata; family Anolidae; genus Anolis; species Anolis carolinensis. Next base: position 105,783,220 of record NC_085844.1, read on the forward strand.
TCTGCCTTTCAAGGGAGTCTGAGTTTCAGCAATGGGGTTAAGGAAGCACACTTCCTGGGACCCTTTTTAATCTTCCTTTATTCTATTTAGATTGGCCCAATAGGCAGGGCTCACAGGGAAGCCCTGTGCGAACAGCACTCGGCCTCCTCTTCATGCACCAAGTGATGCTGCATAAGTGAGGAAGAGTTGTGATCAGCTGCCACGTGGTCCCATAATGGATGAAAAAATGTGATGGCTGGGCCCTTACCATTATGGCCATCCAATGAAACCAAACAAGCCAAATTGGTCGAAGGGAACCGACCAGTCTGAATCTATGCACAAGCCTAATGCCTACTCAATTTGCCTAGTGTTAATTAGAGAGAATGAAAGAAATGAAATATATAAGGATTTTTTTTCTTCAAGGTTACTAAGCAGTTCCTTCTTACTTGCATTGAAGCAGATTCACAATTCTAGTAGAAATGTAAAAAAATCTAGATTTCTTAGGTTCAAGGTGCAGGTTATCACCTATAAATCCTTAAAAGGTTCAGGACCTGCCTATCTCCGCGATCGCCTCCTCCCCTACAAACCTACGCAGACCCTAAGATCATCCGAGGAGGCGCTTCTTTTGCTCTCACCCTGTCTCAAATGCAGTTGGTGGGGACGAGAAGGAGAGCCTTCTTGGTGGTGGCCCCCCGGCTCTGGAACTCTATCCCCAGGGGGATCAGGCTGGCTCTGTCATTGCCCATCTTCCACTGAGAATTGAAAAAATGGATGTTCCAGAGCTCGTTTGAATGAATAAGCCCATCAAACTTGTTATCTGCGTTATGTTTACAAATCCATATGGCACCTTATTACTGATCCTCATTCTATATGCTATAGCACTTTAATTGTTTGTTCCTTTGTTCCTCCCCTACTGGCTCTGATTCTTCCTTGGACCCCTTGGAACTCTGCACTAGTCACCCTCTGCTGTGCAGAGCAATTAATGCACAGGTTTTTAAAGTAACTGTCATGTTATGTTGTTTTATCTTGTGTTGTACTATTTTTTAAAAAAATTATTGTTAAGTATATTGTGTGTTTTGTAATGCTATGTTGTTGTTCGGGCTTGTCCCTGTGTAAGCCGCCCAGAGTCCCTTCGGGGAGATGGTGGTGGGATATAAGAATAAAGGTATTATATATTATTATTGTGATACTTTGCATTGGAAAACTAAACCAAGGACTTTTGTTTTGGCTTTCGTTTACATGATTTTGGTATGTGCAGAGGAGTGAACCAATCAGTTTGCTTCAACAAGCCCTGAGCCAGCTAGCTGGTGCAGACCAAACTGAGTGGAAGCACCCAGGGGTGTTTGTTTATTTATTTATTTATTATAAATTTGACTTGCCACTCAAGTCACCTCCTTCAGTATAGATTGTATATATTGCTAGCCAACTGACTGTGGAGCTCATTCCCTCTTAAGATGGCATCCATCCCACACTCCTCTATTTGAATTTAGACCATTATCTTATCATACACACACACACACACACACACCCCACACACACACTTATCACAGCTTTGGGCTGTGGCATGGGTCCTGAGTATAGTGGTTGCAATTTTGCTCACAGTTCATTGATTTGCCTTTTGAGGGTCCATTTGTGAACCAAAGCAGTGCAGGCATCATGGGAATGGCTATCATGGCCCCAGTGGAGGTGGGTCACCTCCCCCCTGCCTGACATTCTATCCAGATCTGATGCAGGCAGTACCAACAGGCTAATAGGTCAAAGATCAGACTAGTTAATGTACGGATCCTGACACATGTGTTATAGTAATTCCACTTGCAGCCAAAAATAACAAAAGTTGAGGCCTTATTTTTCCAATTCTTCTTCATCAATTATCGTCTTTAATTGTATTCCACTGTAACCGTAATTACAGCTCCACTGTACTATAATCTTTGTAGCTTGCTGTTCACACATTTAACTGCATATGTAATTGTTCCTCACATTATCTGATGATATATTTGCTTTTCTTGATACATGACCATTTTTTTCTTCCTAGTGTGACTCCGCTCATGCAATACCAATCGTACAAGTGTTATTCTAATAAGAACATTGAGCCTATGGTCAGAAAGCTCCATGATTATGTTTCACTCTTTATCAGGAAATAACCTTTTGGCTTAGAAGAACAGATGAGGTCAGTGCACAGCTGTAACAATGTTCTGTCTGCAAAAGCCAGATAGCTAAATTAATTTACCTACATAATGAGCATATTCATGATCCTAGGGTTCACTGAATTTTTCTCCTTGTATGGTATCGTGTCCTTGTTTGACAGCAAAACAAGAAACAGATGTTGAGCTGGGGTATAATTATTGGATTTACCAGCTAATCAGCCCCCTTCAAATTGCACACACTATCACAAATTACTGATTTCTCTTTTATCAACTTGCATTCAGTGCATTCATTTTCTAATAACATTACATTTGAGCTCTCTCTCTCTCAAAAAAAAATCAGCCTGACTTCAAAGTATACTGATCTATTGAAAAACAAAGGTTAATTAAAGCAATTAAAAACCTATAAAACAGCAGCAATGTAAGAGAGAAGCAACAGATTTCCCATTGAAAGTACAATTCAGGGGCATGAATTTTTTGGAAGAAAATATTTTTCAGGTCCAAAATCTACCAGTTATCTTCACAAGTGCTATATGTCTTCTTCACTAAGTGTCTTCTTGAAAAAAACCATGGGAAATCGTGCAAGTATGGGCAACCACCCACCACCCACCAGAAGGAAGACAAACGCATGGTGAATTATGCAAACCAGATCAAGGGCCCATGCCAAACACCTGCAAGTTGTGACAAAGAACACAACTCTAATGATACAGTGTTAAGCCATGTTAACAAATCTGAAGGATGGGTGGGATGGGACTGCCAAGAACTGGCTGGCAAACTGCCAGCAGATCAGAGAGAGGACCCAGCCTGGCAAATCAGAGGGTGGCATGCACTCCTCGTTGGATAGCCTCCTGAAGAAGGAAGATGGCACTTGGGGAGGACACCTGCCACCACAACATTCCATCTGGGGAGTTGGGCAGGATATTTTTAGCAATTTTTTTTCTACTACAAAACAATCTTCAAAATCAAGAAGTTTCTTCATTTGGGATTTTTTCTGTGCCAGAAATTGTATTTTTGTGCAGAAAATAATATCTTGGACATATTGGCCAATATTCTAAACCAACTAAATGGAACTTTGACTTAAGAATGTCTCAACTTAAAAGCATTTTGATTTAAGAGCTGTTATTCTGCCTGGGTTCTGCTTAGACATATGGGCAGCCTTTTGAGTTAAGACATTGCACCAGAGGCAGTACTAGCATGAGAATACAGGGCTTTAGAGTCATGTCTAAATGTTGTTTTATCTTATGTTTAATGGCTTTATTGGTTTTAATTCACAGTTATATGTTTCTTGTTTAGATTTTATGATTTGGTTTTATATGTATGTTAGGTATTGAAGTTTGTCATTATTATGTTGTAAACCGCTTTGAGTCCCTTCTGGGGTGAGAAAAGCGGTATATAAATATAGTAAATAAGTAAATAAATAAATAGAGCTTCAAGGGAGCAGCCTCCATTTCTCATGCCTCCATGCTTCCATACCTCCACGTCTTATGCTTTTAACCATTTTTGGGAGATTACTGTCCACTTTGAGGAACTTTGATTTAGTTTTGTGTGGTTTTTATTCCTGGTATATTTGGCTTCATGGAGAGAGAGAGGGAAAGAGAGGGAGGGAGGCTGGAATGAGTACAGTATGAAGAAAATTGTGCTTCTGCCTCTTCACTTTGTGCTTCCTTGTCACAACTTTGTGCTTCTACCATTATGTCACCAATTTGTGCTTCTGCCATTTTAAATTTTATTTTCTTTTGTATTGTTTCATGTAAATATGCATTTATACATTATTTGTTATTTATAAAGTACATTTTTTTGTATTTAAAACATGTATCAAACATGGGGGGAGGCTGGGGAGGGACAGAATGAATAAATAGCATTTCAATGGGAAAAATTTACTTTGAGATAAGAGCAATTTGAGTTAAGAGTCCAGTCAAGGAATGAATTAAACTCTTACCTCAAGGTATCACTCTACTTAGTTATGTAATCACCCTCAGTATTGTCTTCCAGACCCCTCAACCTAATGCTGACTTTCCAGTCAACAGCCACTGTGAGCAATGGGAATCTATTTTCCTGTCAATGAGGGAAGAGCAGATTGACATTTCCACCCCTACAGCCAGGAAGCAGGATACCTGTTGCAATTCCTTTTCACCCCAGAGATTGATTGTGGAAGGAAGTTTGAAAATATCAATCTGCTGCATCCCATTTTAAAGGAGAATGAAATATTATTGCTTGCAGTGGTCAAATGGTAAATCTGCATTTTGGATTGTTATAGTCCTCACACATTTCTTCTACTATTCAATTTATAGAAATCACTAATATAAATCAGTTATGAATGTGTACATTTAGATTACACATCCATAATTATGAATTCCAGCATAAGAAAAGAGAAGAAAAGTAAAGTTTTTTCATAACTCCAGGCAAAATACATTTGATTGATCAGTGTCACTACCCACTTTATTATGGTTGTTGCCATGAAAAGCCACTTAAAAACCAAACTTCTGGATCATTTCATTATGACAGTCAGTTGAACTCAGCAGTCATAATGTTCTCTGTCAGCAGATTCTTCAAACAGATAAGCTACTCACATTATTTAAGGTACAAATAGTTTCAGACACAGTTTTTTGACAGCCACACAAAGCGACCCCCCTCCCACCAAGACAATCTTTCATGAAGCTGAAAAGCCATATATCCCTATTCCCCAGAATTCATCCACCAACATGTCACTACTCAGGGAGATGGACTTTTCCAGATGCCTCCTTGCCCAAGAAAAAATAAACCTACCTGCACACATTTTACATTCTTTACGCACCAAGGCAAATGGCAACTATCTAGCATGAACTGGTACATCCATTTCTGGTAGATGAGTAGATGTATTTTGTTTGACCCACAGACTGCTAGTTCTGCTCTTGGTTACATATAAAAAGGATTTACCTAGATATGAATGCCACTTATAAAATCACATTTTTTCTGAACAGAAAGCAGCATGACCATATCAGCTTTCTTGCAAGTATTTCACTAAAAGGCTCCAGTGCAGAAACTGTACTTGGTTGTCTCTGAATCACATATTTTGTTTTTGTTAAATCCAACTTGTTGATAGGAATGACACAATGGTAACAACTCCCGTTGTAACAATGTCCTCTTATATAACAGCCTTTGTACACTGTGTTTCTAGGCAGTCATCATGGGCTGACTACAAAGTCAATATGAACATACATAGTTAGTATGCATTTTTGATGCTTTCTGGAATTCATTGCCATTAGAATCTTCAATGAGATTTTCTGTTAGGTTGATTCCAGTGGTGAGGCTTATAACATTTCCAATCAAAAGAAATTATGCCATGGAGCTATTCTAGTTTTCTCTTCTTAGCATAATTTGTTTCTCAAAAGAAACATTTTCTCAAGAGAAAATTAAAAATGGATGACTGCATTGTTTGGATTCCTTCCACTCCTAAAATTCAATGAATGAGCAAAGTAAACCCAAAATAAAAGATTCACTAGGAAACCTCCACTCCAGCAGATGATGCCGAAAGTTGAAGCTTATTTGTTTTGCTTCCCAGCATTGCCACTTAATCATCTATAGCTGATGATTAAGTGGAAAAGATTCACAATGGAACACGATTTTTGTTCCTGGGGTATAAATGACATTTCCTAATTGGATCTGTCATAAAAACATGGGAAAAGTTTATTAAACTTCAACAACTTTTCCTTTGCAGGACATCACACTGCATATTTTGCTATAGTTTTTCAATGAATATCTATCTCATCAAATCTAAATGAATTCAACATAGTTTGCGACAGCCACAAAAACAGTTTCTGGAGTATAACAATTACTTTCAAGGGAAGTACAACAGAATTAAACAGGAATAGCACCTCCAAATCAGGAACATTTTTTTCAAACATTGTTACATGGTGTTACTTATACCCCACTGTGAACTTCATCAGAAGTGTACAAAATATAATCCTAACACTTTAAGAGCTTACCAAGACTTTTTCTGAGACCCGTGACTCTTTTTTTCTGTTTGAAGGAAAGGGGTGACAAAAATAATTTCTCTAGGAGTGATATTCCCCCTTTTCAACAGATTACAATCATATCTCAATAAAACCATTTTTCAAAGCCAAAAGTGGACAATTCTAGACTTAGTTAACACCCATTTTTGGTCCCAGGGAAAGACAATTGAATCCCAAGTTTGATTTACATTTAAAAATGAACTTGGTACTTTTTGACTACTGAATGTAGTTGTTAACATTCTGTGGGGGAAATATACAAATATGCTATACCTAATCTTATAGCACTTCAGTTAAAACAAACACCCTCTACCAGTTCTTCAAACACAGCTGTTAACGTTCTCTTCTGCCGTAGAGCTGACAATCCATTACCTGTTGAAAGTTTATAGGGAACACACTAATATAGTCACTATGGTAGTCAACTTTTGATCAAGGCCATTTTTTACACTTAATAAATAATAATAAACTTTATTTTTATATCCCGCCGCTTCTCCCCGAAGGGACTCAGGCCGGCTCATAACAGGGACAAGCCCGAAACAACAACACAGCATATTTGACAAAACTTAAAACATTTCAACGATACACAATACATTAAAATCTAAGCAGATAAAATCAGAGTAATTAAAAGCAAACCAGCGGGAACAGGTTTCGTAAAGTGCTGTATCATGGAAATGAGTAACAGTGATAAAGTGCCATACGCTTTTAAAACAAAAAGAAGTATTCTGATGACAGCTCTATTTGGCCTATTCATTCAAACGCGCTCTGGAACAACTATATTTTCAATTCCCGGCGGAAAATGGGCAGGGAAGGAGCTAACCTGATCTCTTTAGGGAGAGAGTTCCAGAGCCGGGGGGCCACTGCCGAGAAGGCCCTCTCCCTCATCCCACCAGCCGCATTTGAGACAAAGGCGGGAGTGAGAGGAGCGCCTCCCCAGATGATCTTAGTGTTCGCGTTGGTTCATAGGAGAGGAGGCGATCATGGAGATAGGCAGGTCCTGAACCGTTTAAGGCTTTATAGGTAATAACCTGCATCTTGAATTGGGCCCGGAAACTTATCGTTAGCCAGTGGAGCTGTTTAAACAAAGGAGTTGACCGTTCTCTGTAACAAGCTCCTGTTATTAATCTGGCTGCTGATCTCTGGACCAACTGAAGTTTCCAAACCATCTTCAAAGGCAGCCCCACGTAGAGTGCATTGCAGTAATCCAACCTTAGCATTTTAATAGCTGTCTGTACAAACCCCAATTTCAGAATAAAGTTACATAAAAGTACAATTATATGCTATGCAATTATAAATAAGGATATAGTGTTTTTCTCAACAAGGTTAGAGTCACTTTGTGAAGTTTTCATGTTTCCACTCTAGCAGTTTTGTGTGTAGCAATATGTGTATGTAAAAGTTATGCTTTTATCTTGTGACCTTCTTTATCACCATTCATTGGCTAGCACCTTGTTAATGGCGTATACACTTGTGTTCACGACAGTCCCCACAGTATCCCTCCTTATTGAATAGTCTCAAAAGTCTCCTGGGTGGCCATTCAGTCCTTCATGGGGGCTGAGCAGAGACACAGAAGCATTTGTGCAGCCAAATTTGAAATGATGACATCAACACTGAGATTTGCTAGGCGCCTTTGAAGGCTGCTGTAATAGTTTGCTTGTGGCTATGGGAAAATTTAGTCACACATTTCTTTCTTATGAAGCATGGAATGTTTGAGAATGAGTGGGAAACTATTAAGTGAATCAAAGGTATGACTCAGTGTAGCATAGGTTTGTGGAGCCAGCATTTTCAAATTATTTAGGTGTTGAACTAGGACTATGGACTAGAAAGCTCACTCATTCAAGAAAAACCCCTAACTGATATTTGACAAGACACACTCTCTTACCCTCAGAGGAGGGCAATGGCAAATCTCGTCTGAACAAATTTACCAAGAACTCCTTGCAATAAGTTCACTATAAATTGGAAATTACTTCAAGGTTCACATAAACAACAGCATAGATTTGCCTAAGTTCTAGTACATTATACTGAGAGATACCGATTATGGCCATGCTGTGGAACAGTGAAAAGAAACAATCTGTTAGCAATTGTGTAAGATATACTTTCAGGTGAATCTTTGAGGGAGAGGGAATGCAAGGCCATACCACAACAAAATTATAGATTAGCCAAAGTGTACCCCTTTCACATTTTCAGTTTCTTTTCTTTCTTTTTATGACTTTGCACAGGTCTCTTTGCTCCTCCTGAGCCTCCTGGGTTAGCTGGAATGCAATTGGGAGTTGAGATCATCTCAGCACTATTTCAAGAAATTAAACTTTTTCAGGAAACTGGCTGCCATGTACACCGCAGAGACACTGTAAAATTAACTGCACCCAGATGTTGCCATCAGCACTTCACAATAGTGAGGATCTTCTAAAAAGGGGAAATGCTCATGAGAGAAATATTTTACAGTGTGCTTCAACAATTAAATTTCTGAGAATCACCAGGAAAACAATCAATTTCTGAACATCTTTCCACTCTTTCAGTTACTAGTGTTGGTTTTACCAGTGCCAACCATTCTTCTGACCATCCATCCTAAGTACATGTTCTTCTGCCCAACCTTCTTCTGATGGGAAGATGGATCAAAAACATTCCATTTGGGATTGTGGGAAAAGGGTATAACATACATGAACTTTACTAAGCACCATAATAAGTAATGATTTCCATGTATGTCTGAATTTTGGAGACTGATTACCATAATATGTACATTCATCAATTGCTCTCTCTTTGCTCAGTTTTGAATAAATAATAATAATTTTATTTCATTATTATTATTATTATTATTATTATTATTATTATTATTATTATTGATATGTTTATTTTTATCCCACTTTTTCTCTCAATAAGACTCAAAGCAGCTAACATTAAAAGCATTGCAATACAATTTAAAATATACAAATATACAAATATTAAAACAGTATTAAACATTATTAAAACAATTGGATTAAATCCATAAAAACAAATAAAACCGCAGCAGCCCCTGACATGATCTTAAAAACCTTATTCTCCTTGTGACTTAAGACAGGTTACAACACAGCTAAAACACATAATCATAGTAAACATTCTACAAAATATATGTATTGAAACAAATTTCTACAAAATACATATTAACATACACAGAACAAAGATTAAAACACAACATGTGAGTTTAAAATTCATGATTAAAACTGACTGGGTAGGCCTGCCAGAAGAGATAGGTCTTCAGATGTGTTTTAAATTGTGACAGCTCATTTATCTGTTACATTTCTTCTGGCAGGTCATCCCATTGTCAGATTCTGGTGGGCTGGAGTAGCTGCCCCCCCCCCCCCAAGAGCATCTCATCGTTCAAGGTGAGGAAGAGGTATGGAAGAAGGCAAACCTGTAGGTATCCTGGACCCAAACCATGTAGAGCTTTAAAGATCAAAACCAATGCTTTGTATTTTGCACGGAAACTAATTGGAAGCCTGTGGAGTGACTTTAATATGGATGTAATATAATCACTCCTAGATGTTCCTGTAACCATTCTGGCTGCCATATTTTGAACCAATCAGAGTTTCCAAACTTGTAACACAGGTAGCCCAAAGTAAGAAATATTGCAGAAGTCCAACCTTGAGATTATCAGCATGTGCACTATTATCTTTTGGTGCTCCAAATCTATGATACATTAATTAATCAGCCCCAGAGGGTTTTTAATAATCTATCCCTTATTTATTACAATTTTACCATTTATGTGTTTTAAATGCATTTTTTATCCTGTATTTTTGTTTTAATTGATATATTGTATTACTGTTTTATCTTTTTATAGTGTGATTTGTATTATGTTGCCTATGTTTTGTCCTATGTTTTTTGGGCCTCTGCCCCATGTAAGCCACCCCGAGTCCCCGTGGGGAGATGGTGGTGGGGTATAAATAAAGTATTATTATTATTATTATTATTATTATTATTATTATTATTATTATTATTACGAAAGGGCATAGCTGGCATATGAACTACGCTGGTAGTAAGCACTCCTGACTAGTGCAACTATTTGGGCTGACATTTGACGAATGAAGAGGTCGTGCAAGTTCATAGGGGGAGAGGCGATCACAAAGGTAGGAGGGTCCCAAACAATTCAGAGCTTTTTAGGTGATCACCTGCACCTTGAATTGGGTTCGGAAGGTGAACAGCAGCCAATGGAGCTCCTTAAGCAGGAGGGTTGACCGCTCCCTATAATTAGCTCCAGTTCGAAGCAAGGCTGCCGAGTGTTAGGCTAGTTGAAGTTTCTGGGCCGTCTTCAAGGGCAGCCCCACGTAGAGCACATTGCAATAATCCATTCTGGAGGTAACTAAGACATGGACCACCATGGCCAGATCAGACTTCATGAGGTAAGGTTGCAGTTGGCCCTCCCGGCCACCGCTGACACCTGAGCGTCAAGCGTCAGCACTGAGTCCAGGAGGATCCCCAAACTGCGGACTTGGGCCTTCGGGGGAGTATGACCCCATCAAGCACAGGTTGCCACCCAATACCCCGATCGGACATATTACTGACTTGGAGCACCTCTGTCTTGTCGGGATTGAACTTCAGCTTATTCTCCCTCAACCAGTCCATCATAGCTGCCAAGCACTGGTCCGGTATCTGAGGGGCTTCCTTAGACTTCGGTGGAAAGGAGTAGTAGAGTTGGGTTTCATCCACATAAAGATGGCACCGAACTCCAAAACTCCGGATGACGTCTCCCAGCGGTTTCATGTAGATGTTGAAAAGCATGGGGGACAAAATGGAACCTTGCGGGACCCCACAGATCAATGGCCAGGGGTCTGAGCAGGTGTCCCCCAGCTTCACCAACTGGGAACGGCCCTCCAGGAAGGACTTGAGCCACTGCAGAGCAGTACCCAGAAGGCCCACCCGGGAGAGCCGACCCAGAAGGACACCACGGTCAATGGTATCAAAAGCCGCTTGGACATCTGTCCAAGAGAACCAGCAGGGTCACACGCACCCTGTCCAGTTCCCTGCGGAGGTCATCCAGCAAAGCGACCAACACCCTCTCAGTACTGTGCCCAGGTCTAAAGCTGGACTGTGATGGGTCCACAAAATTGGTGTCATGCAGGAAACCCTGGAGCTCTCACTGTTATAGCGATCTACCAAGGCATCGACAGGATCGTCAGCCTCCATGACAGGGAAATTCCCAAGAGACCTCAGGAATTCATCTGGATCCATACGTCTCCTGGGGCGGACCATCTTAATGGGTCTACCACCTCTGCGGAGGTTTGAGGTCACAGTGAGTTTTAAACTGATCAGGTGATTGTCAGACCATGACAATGGAAGAATATTTTGCTCTTCCACTCCAACATCACCCTCTGCCGCAACGAAAACCAGGTCGAGTGTGTGTCCAGCTTGATGAGTGGGACCAGATATCACTTGGGACAGTCCCATGGTCATCATGGTGACCATTAGGCTTGATCGATCCACGAAAAATTTGATTCTAAACTCGTTTCAAAACTAGAGGGGGGCAGCGTTTCGTTTCTGAAGGTATTTCCGAATTTTGCCCCCCAAAAAATTCGAAATTAACAAAAATTCGTTATTTTCAAAATTAATTCGTTAATGGCGGACGCGCATGCGCAATTCCCAAAAACAGCACAGAGGGAGAGGACTTTACAGGACTCTCCCACCCTCATTTTTTGAGTGATCTTCTTCAAACTTGGTACATTTAACACTGATAGCTCACCAAAATTTGGAACGTTTCCCTTATCCTCTGATTTTTGGCGAATTTTCATAGCTTTTATAATAAACCATTTTTTAATAATTGCAGAAATCTGTTCCTGGTTTGAAAGTCTTATTTCCTGTTAAATTGGGTTGTCTTTACTGTGAAATTCATTGTTCTACTTCAGAAACTTTGTTTTTGTGGCTGAAACTTTGTTAAATTGGTGTGTGTGTGATATATACTGTGTATATATATATATATAGTCCCTGCATATGTGTGTGTGTGTGTGTGTGTGTATAGGTAAAGGTAAAGGTATCCCTTGACGTTAAGTTCAGTCATGTCTGACTCTGGGGGTTGGTGCTCATCTCCATTTCTAAGCCCAAGAGCCAGTGTTGTCCATAGACACCTCCAAGGTCATGTGGCCGGCATGACTACATGAAGTGCCATTACCTTCCCAGAAACACCCAGAAAATGGGAATTCCAGACAGGAAACATTCAGGGCCAGCTAATACCTCCCAACAAAGGATTCCCCCAGGTAGGAAGCAGCCAGGCTTTGAAGCTGCAAGGCTATTCAATGCTAATCAAGGTGACCAATTGCAACATTCACACTTGCCTCCCACAGACAAGAGTTCTTTCTCCCACCCTGGACCTTCCACAGATATATAAACCCCACTTGCCTAGCTTCGCACAGACGTCAAAACCTCTATGTCTGCCACAGATGTGGGTGAAACGTCAGGAGAGAATGCTTCTGGCACATGGCCATAGAGCCCGGAATTCATACCACAACAGTGTGATCCCGGCCATGAAAGCTTTCGACAACACAACCACAGTATCCATTCAAGTTCATGTAGCGTGGTATGGAGAGACCTGTATTGGGGGGAGGGAGGGTGCGAATCTGGGCCCCTGGGAGTCGTAGTCCTCCCTCCCTCCCCGGGAGCAGCCGAGGACGGGCCTGGCCCACACCCCCTCGCATCCCGGGCCTCTTCTTCCTCACCGCCGGGCCCCTCTCTGTCTCTCTCGGTCTCTCCAGGCCTGAGCTGAGGCGAGGCGGCGGCGGCGGCCATTTCCCCCTTCCGTCTTCCTCCTCCTCCTCGGCCTCCTTCCCCCTCGCCCCCTCCCATTGGCTGAGCCCGTGACACCCCTTTTGCTGAGGGGCAAAAGGAAAGTGCCTGAATGGTGGGAGTTTGGGTGATTTGCAAAAGCTTTTTTTTCTAACGAAAAAAACGAAGAAATAAGAAAAAACGGCCTCTCGCGATTCGAAACCGCGATATCCAGACGTGTGGACAATCAAGGCCGTATATTGCTTCAAAACAAATGAAAATAACGAATTAATAACGGGTAACGGGGAAATCGAATTATTTGAGCAAGCCTAGTGACCATGAAGTCTTGAGCTGCACCTGTTAAGGCGGACTTGGTGTGAATGTTAAAGTCTCCCAGCACTACCAGTCTCTGAGAGGCCAACGCCACACCAGAGATCACCTCTGCTAGCTCAGGCAGGGAGACTGCAGTGTCGCGGGGTGGACGGTACATATGTCCATTGTTTAGTGATGTCTTTTTGGCTCTACATGTATAGCATGATTTAAATATGTAAATGTCCCATGGATTATTTTTCACCTTGAATAAGGATGGTTGTGCTTAAGAATGAAAGAGGAGGACTTCAGCTACAGCATCTCATTTTAATATAGGACAAACATGGCTTATGGTTTTGAGTACTTGGAACATGAAATAACTTTTCTTTACACTGAAAAGGGGGCAACATTGCATATTTTCCATTAGGTGTATTCAGAATGTTTTTATACTTTTTTAAATGAATACATCTTTTTCCTGAGTCCCAAAGTGATTGCCTTGAATGTTGTACATTGTTAGAAAAAGTCCACCCCTTGCTATGTAGGGATAACATAACATTGATCTAATTTATGTAGTCTTGGAGATGTAGGCTGGGTTGGTACTTAGATCTCTCTGTGGGAAATATCTCCTAACAAGTAAAAGGGGTGGAAGAAATTTTTTTTGCTCCTAAATACAAGTCACACCTTTGATTCAAGCAGTATTCTTTCATCTCTTCCATCCTATTCACAGAAAATCACAATGCTGAATTAATAATAGTCTACACACACAAACACACACACACACACACATTTCACAACTGAGCCAACATAGCAATTTGTTGGTCTCCTCCTTTGAAACTAACAGAAATACCTGCTCTCTAGATATTTTAAAGTATTTTTAAACCTCTCCAATCAAACTATCTGCAACTTTTGTTACATCTCTTTCAACATTTCTGTAATAAGCATGTCTAGTTTCTTGTAATGACCGCTGGTGCCAAATTCCTTTCTGTTCATTGTTCTCTCTTTTCTTCCTGCCAAGTTTTTTCTCCTCTATTGCTTCCTGCAGTGAATAAAAATTGGTTTTTAACCATCTTAGGAATTATTTTTGTTACCTGTTGCTAAGTTGTTTTTTCTCTTTCCCATGAATTGATAGAAAATATGCAAGGGGATCCATAAGATCTAGAGGAGGGGTGAGAATTATTTGATCCTCCTGACATTTCTGGCTTGTAACTCACAGCAGTCTTCATATAGACCATGTGTGGGAATTATATTCCAACAATGTTCCAAGGGTCATATGATTTCTCAGCTTGAGCTGATGTGATTTAGATTTGATACTTTCAATCTCTCATATTATAATGCACATTGAACTAATTAGGTTTATGTTGTCTTGGAAATGAAGGCTGGGCTGGTACTTAGATCTCTCTGTGGGAAATATCTCCTAACAAATAAAGGGGGTGGAAGAATTATTATTTTTTTGCTCCTAAATACAAGTTAAACCTTTGATACAAGCAGTAATTTTTCCATCTCTTCCATCCTATTCACAGAAAATCACAATGCTAAATTAATAGTAGTCTCCATAAACACACACACACACATTTCACAACTGAGCCAATGTAGCAAAAAGAAAATCACATTCCTGTGATACACAATGAATAACATAATGTAGTTTAATTTTCCTAAATACCAAAGATCCAAACATCTTCTTCATTTTAATATATATTTTCCTAGTTCTGTTCTATAATTACAAGATTGATTAAACATTCTTATTATTATCAGCATTTTTTTAAAAAAAACAAAAACAATATCATATTTTCCCCATAATCACTCTAGGGAATTCAAACCTGCATACAATGGTCATTTTCATGCTATCATTGTGTTACATGAGGTTGGTGTAATTGGTGCAGTTTGAGATTTCATTTAAAAAACCCAATTACATATATACTCAAGTGTAAGCCAACCCGAATATAAGCCAAGGCACCCAATTTTACCACAAAAAACTGGGAAAACTTATTGATTCAAATATAAGCTGAGGGTGGGAAATGCAGCAGCTACTGGTAAATTTCAAAAATAAAAACAAAAATAGATCCCAATAAAATGACATTAATTGAGTCATCAGTAGGTTAAATGTTTTTGAATATTTACATAAAACTGTAATTTAAGATAATAATAATACTTTAATAAAATAAGACTATCAAATTCTGATTACCTATACACTCAAGTGTAGGCCAACCCAAATATAAACCAGACAGGACCCTCACTCGAGTGGAAGCCAAGGGGGGCTTTTCAGCCATAAAAAAGGGCTGACAAACTCATCTTATAATCTAGTATATATGGTATCTAGAATCATATAATCATAGAATAGTAGAGTTGGAAGAGACCTCATGGGCCATCCAGTTCAACCCATGCCAAGAAGCAGGAAATCGCATTCACAGTAGGAGCACATGGTCACTTGCCCCTAAGGATCTGACCACTTTGATTGTATTGATCAGGTCTTCCACATTTGTTAAGATTAGATCAAGAGTATCTATTTATCTATATATCTATCAGTCCTTCTATCTAATCTAATCTTATCTATCTAAGGCAAATGTGGTTGCCTAGAATACATAACAGTACAGAAAACAAGAGAGAGAGAGACCTGAAGAGAATACTGGTAGTAGTAGAAGAGTTATGTTATAGGAAAGTTGAAGTAATACAGTGTTGGAGAGAGAAACTAAAGTAAAAGAAAGAAAGCAAAAGAGAAAAGATAAGCAGCACTGAGATGAATCATAAAAGTTAGAATATATCCAATCTGACCCCCTGCCATGAAGGAATACACCATTGATCACAAAATGGTCATTTAGTCACAAAATACAAGAAAGAAAGAAAGAAAGAAAGAAAGAAAGAAAGAAAGAAAGAAAGAAAGAAAGAAAGCAAGCAAGCTTAAAAATGAAAATGAAAATAATTTGTCCTTGTAACAAAATGATTTCAAGGTTAATTCCAATATTTAAAATTAGATTTTTTATTTAATTATTAGTTTAGAGATAAATAAACTGTTATTGAATAGAATAAAAGACCAAGGGAACTTGGATGCAGATTTCCACCCAGCCCTAAAGTTTACTAAGGCTGATTTACAAGGTGAAAGGACGTGTAGATAACTACATATGTTGTCAGGATAAAAAAAAACTGATTAACATAAATAATCAGGTGAAATATAAATCTAAGCATACATTTCACCTTGTCAGCTTCTGCTGGTAGCTCCTAGCAATTAACCAGTACTCCAGGTGGAGGTAGTCAGCTTTATTGCTACTATACACACAAAAAGAAAATAACACTCCTAATTCCCCGATGTACCTTTCCTTCTTTCTAGTGCTCTTCCCTCCTCCCCTTCCCTTCCAATCCCTCCCACAGCCCATATACTTTGCAGCAGACCACATTATTAGAGGAGATATAAGGAGAAAACATGGAGATACTCATTTCAGCAGTAGTTGGCTGCACATCTCAGTCACCTCTAGTTTCACCCTGGAGGTGGATATGATTTCATTCCCTTCCTTAAAAGATCACCAAGTTTATGTTTCATTAGGACAGGGCACAATCTGTTTACATCCTATTCTGTTTTACTACTCTACTTTAAATATTTGCAGAGTGAAGATTGCATGTTACAGGTTCTGCTCAGCACTGGATGAAAGGAAAATATTCCATCTGGTAGGAATTTTTTTTTCAGAGATTGCTTTTTTATCATGTCTGAAGTGACTTGAGAACATACTGCAAGTCGCTTCTGCTTTGAGAGAATTGGCTATCTACAGAGATGTTGCCAAGGGGATGCTGGATGTGTTACCATCCTGCTGGGAGGCTTCTCCCATGTCCCCGCAAGCTAGAGCTGACAGATGGGAGCTCACCCCATCTCGTGGGTTGGCAACCTTTAGGTCAGCAACCCAACCTTCAGGTCAGCAGTCCAACTGGCCAAAGGTTTAACCCATTACACCACCGTGGCTCAATCAGAGATTGCTTTAGAAGAATAACAAGTGGGCTGATTGGAATTCACCTTTTTCTCTGATTCAAATTAGCAAATAATATGTATAGATGGTGATATATTCTTTATTCTTCCTTGACTGTATTTCATAATTAAACCACATTTCATAATTAAAGCCAATAGGCAAGACATGATCACGTGAAGCATATATGATAGGATTTTATCTGGTATGGAAATTCTCCTAAAATTTATGCAAGATTTCTTTTCTAGCATTGAAAAGCGGGACTGTATTTTTTGAATACAATATTCTCTCCATCAACTACATAATGCCACATAGGGATGCAATTATTCAATAAGTGTCTTCTCAAAGGGAACAATCTGTAATTTTAGCAGTTTTCTTCCCTTATAGAACATCTTTGAAGACCATGCTGTTTTCAAAGACTAATCACAATCTAGAACTAATTCTATACAAACTTGTCAAAGTATTTCCTGTGTTCCCCTATAGAAATATAATTTTCTACATATATGCAAATTATGCACAGAATGAAACGTCAATTACAGCATCTTTTGCGCTAGAAGTTTAAGTATAATTTTTCATGCAGGAAATGCTGTTTGCTGTGAAATTTCTGTGTAATAAGTGTCTAACTGTGAAGAATATTTCTGGTCCAATATTCTTCTCATTAAAGTTTCTCAACATTTGAAAAAAAAACCTGTGGTTTTCTACCTTTTAAAAATATTCTTAAATATTATTTCCATCCCAAATGCTATCTATTTTTTAACATTGTAATCTTAATTTCCATCTTGATTGAAAATAAAACTGTCATGTTTGTTTTCTTCTTTTTCAACCTATGTAGCTATTTATTGAGTTCCCTGTGTATGTTGCTTGAGTAGGGCTTTAGAGCCATCTAACTCCTGGATTATCTGTTTTCAGAGGGAAAAAGGGAGGTCAAACATTTCATGTTTCTTTGTCCTAACAACCCTAAGTGTAAGATGAATAGCAACTACTTAAGTCTAAACTGAATTGATGTCAAATTCTAAATGATGAGGATGACAAAATACCAGCCAGAGACAACATCACACCATCTGAACCTACACAGGAGCCAAACATCTTGCCACAAAATGTGAAAATCACTATTCTCACCACAGACATAACTTTATGCACACACACACACACACACATTTAGCACATGTTTAACAAGCCCCCCAAAATAAATTTATGAAACTTTGCATTCCTCTTGTATGACGTACATAGATTCTTCCCACAATATGCTGAGTCTGCTTCACATGGCTCTCTCTCTGTTAGTTAAATCACCTGCTTGCAAGTGCTTTTGCTTTTCTTTTAACTAAGGCCCTTCCAAACATGGCTAAATCCTGTGAGGAACTGGAATATTATAATCTGGGAGGTATTAATCATGTCACTTTATATCATTCTTTACAATTAGCAAATTCCCTTAGCATCCCTAATGTGATAATCTTTCTACTTGATTCCTATATAATTTAACCATCACACTAGTTCTCCAGGAATTCAAAGA
Organism: Anolis carolinensis; assembly: GCF_035594765.1. NCBI lineage: Eukaryota > Metazoa > Chordata > Lepidosauria > Squamata > Anolidae > Anolis > Anolis carolinensis. The sequence continues at coordinate 105,801,815 of NC_085844.1, forward strand.
TATTTTTCCTCGAAACCGTAGTCTAGATAAATGGTCAGAAGGGTTCAGGCAATCCCAGGGTTTATTGTCATGATTCATTCATACATAAGGAATGTTATCCTAGCTGAACTGCTAACTGGCATGAGACTCACCCAGTATGCCTCAAACCTAGTTGTTCCCACACCAAATTAGAGGACACACCAGATTCCTTAGTGGTTCAGATTACAAGAATGATATTTTGAGCCTTTGACCTTGACTCATCTTCCTCTGCCTTCTTCTACCTTTTCAATAAAGTTTCTTTTATGCAATCTAGTTTATTCACAATTGATACAGTGAGAGATTAAAATAAGAAGGAAGGAAGAAAGCCAGAATAGAAGCCACAGGTCAAGAAAGATATGTTCTATTGAGAATCAGGACCTGTTGGAGATTAATAAAAAATCTAAAACATTCTGGCAAATTAAACTTCTTACTGAGAAGTCCATAATGCTTAGCTAGAGATCTCTTTCTCTCTCATTCACCCTTTGCCCTGGATATCTCCACATTTGTATCTGAATAATGGATAAAAAAAGGGTTTAGGCTTTCATAGAGCTTTCTGAAGCTCTAAGATTGTGAAGGCACAAAGAAAATTGTCAGATAGAGTTGTTCAAAATCTGAAAACAATGGGAACTATTTTATGGAAATGATACCTGTTTGTCACCTACGAATTGTGCTGGACAACAACTCACATCCAATGAACACAGCCATAATTATGCTAAGTAGGAAAAAAGGAAGTATAGCCCAACATCTCTAGCTGAATTAATTTGGAGATAGATACCCTGCAGCAATGTTGCTATAGCTGGAAATTTCTTTGACCTGACAACCTCCACTTTATACATATTACTAGGCTGGGCTACTCCTGTCATGGGATAACTACATAATTACACATTCAAAATATGGACAAGGTTAATTCTGATTATATCCATGCTAAAAGCCTCTGTTGCCCCCCCCCCCCCTCTGTCACCAGAATTTCCCCAATAGGATTATCAATATTATCAACAGTAGGCAACTACAAGCACTGTACTTTGTAAGTATCTACAATGTACTGTAACTGAATATTTTATAGTAAATAATAAACAGTGGCTCCCAGGCTAACCACCATTTCTACTTGGGAAGCAAGAACCACAGAAGTTCCTAGACACTCTAGATGATGGTGCTGGGCCTGATAGAGTACAATGCCTTTTTGTCATCTTTAGTGATGCGTCTGAAACTTAAGTTGGCTCTATTTCTGAAATAATCATGCCATAAGCATTGCTCATGTCATTTAACCAGGGTAGACCCTCTCCCGCTCAGACTCAGCCCCCCCCCCAACCAAAATCCCAGCCCCTCCCAAAACAAAATCCTGGCTACGGGCCTGCATCTTGGCAATGAATTTTCCTTCACTGCCCAAATTTCTAACACTTCTGAGAGTAAGATGCATAGAAATCATGCTTAGAACTTTAAAAATTTACTGGGCTGATGTTCCTTCAGCAACTTGGCTTGCTTCTTTATTTGAAGTAAAAGCCACTACAATGCTAGAAATTTGAAGACTCAAGGAAATTTCATTTAGGAGAACAGACTTTTTATTATGCCTTCATGTTGCCCCCTCCCATTTCCACAGCTACACTCAAATCTGCTTCAAATTAAACCCCTTTTTTCTTAAAACAGTAAATAAAGTGACACTGTTGCAACCTGGCTGACCATGATCCTGAATATATGTTCCCTCCCTTATCTGGCTTCCATCATCTATGGCACATATCTCTAGACAGTAACTTTAAATAGTTGAATTGTTTTACAAAAGAAAATAATAATTAATTTCAGTGAGATTTCAGAAAATGTTTATTTATCTTTAGAACATACAAACTTTTGATAAGGAGAAACAGAAAAGACAGAGGGGAAGAGATGAGGGAATGATTCAAGAATTTGTCAAACTCATTGAAGCAGTCCTGTTGTGTCAATAGCCGCTGGAAATATTTTGGAGCTAATCATTTTTATATTTTTCAGGGGGAAAACGCATCTGGACTTTAATGAAAAGGAAAAGCCCTTTTATTCTTTCCCTTTCTATTTCTCTCATTGTCAGTTTTTTGGCTGGATTTGCTTCAAGGAGCTCCCTATCTGAAAGATGTCACATGTTGCATTGACAGGCAGCTTTTTGGAGCATGGCAGACAGCCAATAAATCACTCAGTGGTGCTTCCCTGTCCTCCCAGGCATGTCTTACAAAATCTTCCATTTTGCTCTTCAAACAGCAGGATTCAATGTCAAAGAGTGTATGTTCTGTTTTAGCTTCAGTATGTACTTCAGATTAACTCTGTCTTCCCTCCTAAACAGCAACAAACACTTTGTTCTATATGCCTGTGTAGATGGGTTAATTCATTCCTCACAACCTCGTCTCTTTAAAGAACCCGAATACAGAAATCCCAGTAGACTTTTCTAAGGCAATACAAGTGAGTGTCAATCTTAATATTGCCTTCTTTAGTAGATACTTACTGGCACACCTGAGTGTCTTGGATTAAGGCAACATCATTCCAAAGTCCCAGAAGATCATTCCATTGAACAAAGAATTGGGGTGACTGACTTAATTTTGAGAGCACAATATAATCCTGTGAAATCCAGTTTTATGACAAATTATGATAACTGTTGTTTTCCCCATCCATTGCTCTGAATTTTGGTCTAATGGTCGAAGCAACTATTCAATAGGTAGCAAACCTATTTGGGGAGTAAGGTTCGACTTTTGGACAGCTCATAAAATGCTTATACTAAGCCCCTCAGAAGATTCACTGTCCCATTGACAGGGAGAATACTAGCTATGACTGTGTAGGAAAGGAAATAGAAGGAATGAACAAAAGACATGAACAATGGCAGTAAAGCTGATACCTGTCTCTCATACTTTGCTGAAAATACGGTACCCTCATTGTGATGAAGGGAGAAGCCAGTGCTGTTTTAGGGAGCTATTTTTCTGGTGGCTACTTCTTTTTTTTCTCCTTATGTGGTGACCCATCAGCAGGTCTGGGAAGCCTATGGGTTGAATGTTTATTTGTGCTGCTGTTTTTTTTTTTTTTGAAGTGTAAAAAACTGCATATGCATATAATCCTTTCAATAACCAGAATGGCATTTCACATCAGAAACTGTGTGTGAAGACTTCATATCTATTAAACTGAATACCAAAATTGGATCCCCTAATACTGCAGAACACTTTCAGTTCCTTGGCATGTGAGAGTCTCTTTTCATTTTTCATCAGCATCAATAAACTAAAAAAAAAAAAAAAAAAGATATTTACGCATACATCCAAAATATATTCAGGATATTACAAAATTTATCTTCCTTTTCCACACTTTTCTTAATAGAAAGTTCAGGTGCAAGGTTATCAAAAGTAATTTCTCACAAAAGATCTCATGCAATAGAAGGAACAGATGAAGAAGATGAATAATTTTTACTGCAGCACTGTTGACAGTAATTTATTTTCAGTTCAGAATAATTTAGATATTATTTTTATTTTTCTCCTTGACAACTTGAAATGGGCTGTCTTAGAAAAAGGCAGAAAGCTGCAGTAACATTCAGGGGGGCTCTGCATAGTTTTCAAGTTTTTTTCCTGTGAAAGAATAAACATTTGTACTAAGCGTATGAAGATTTATTCTCAAAATGGCAATAATTTCAGCATGTTTCTTGCCACTGTGAGAAATTCCACAGTGTATACAATTTGCAAAGACTATTCTCATTTTTGGACTTTTTTGGGCCAACCCCAAAAGATTTTTTGAAAAGCAATATTTTCTGCATAGGAAACTGCATTTTTCCATGGAAAATAATATGAAAGTGTATAAATATTGCTACTTGCACAGAAAATGCTGTTTTTCTGAATGAAAAAATGTTGTTTACTATGCAAATCAAACATCCGTAATTTTTATGCAAAATAAATCAATTACAGCATTGTCACCATAGGAAATAATATTTGCGTATTTAAATACTTGCTGTGCAGAAAAAGGATGTTTCCTCTGTGTAGAAAGATGTTTTCGGCTCAAGGCTACCATGTGTGAATTTTGTACATGTGAGTGCAAAATTCCAGGATTTTTCTCACCAGTATTTCTAAAAAAAAAAAAAACAACCCATATTTTAAACCATGTTTGTGGGGGTTTTAAAAATGTATTTATTGCCCAATTTTGTATACATTTTTTCCAAACTTCCTCATTTTTTTGCTCACATTCTCTCAATACATATACATTCCATAGCTTTTGGTAAATGAATTCAAATTGCTCTGCAAAGTTCAAGATTGCAACCTTTCTCTGTCTATCTCATCTGGCTTACAGAAGTTCAAAGTCAATAGGAAAAATATGCTATTTCATATTGAGCCAAACTGTTAGTCCATCTAGCTTGCTATTGTCAAATCTGACAATCTGAGGCTCTTTAGATTTTCTGGTGGAATTCTTTCCAAGATGAAGACCCCTCATATTACCTAGAAGTATCCCAGTCATGTATTAACTAGATCTGATCCTGCGTAGCTCTCAGGGTCAGTATTGGGAATGTTCTGAAATATGTGTAACCATATATCTATTGGAAGCCTCTGGCTTCAATATCAATAAATTGAAAACACATTCCATGTCTTAATCCAAATTTTAAGGAAGCTACTCAAAGTGTTGAATCTATATATGGTATTGTTGCACCCCAGGGCAGCGTGAGCACTCGAAAACCAGGCAGAAGCCAATATAACACACAAGCTGTTTATTGAAGCAGAGTAAATATATAGGTCTATGCACATTTAAGGTGGAAAGTCAAAGTAAGAAATAGTCCATAATATATAGTCTATTGTAATTCAGAGAGAGTTCATCGATGTCCAATTTGTAATCCACAAGTGAAGCTCAATAGCTTCCCTTAGATATCAAAATTTGTCCATGAAACAATAGTGGAAAACAAACACTGAAAATCCACTTGGAAATGTTCCGTAGCAAAGTCAAAGGAGCAAGGTAAACAAAGCGAAGTCAATCTCGATTCAGGAACAAAGAAGTCACAGTAACAAGGCAAGGTCTACTTGGGAGTCGCGGCTCAGCATGGCTCTCCTGGAACTGGAAATTCGGCACAAATTCAGAAGTCAAGGCAAAGAGCTGGAAACTGGAACCTCTTCCAAGGAAAAGCAATGTTGACACCGCAATGAGAATACAGTGCAGAGTACTTTTAACAGAATCCCAAGTCTGTAAGAATTAGGGAGTACAGGGCCCACAAAAAGTTCTCATGGAAAAACTAACCATTATCTAGTTTGAAAGCGAGTCTTTGACTTCTTCGCAATCCTTGTTTTCTACTTCTATCTCTCGTAACAAAATATCTCCAATTAAAACTTCCATTCTCCCCAAGTCTGTACCATCTGATGTGGTTAACGGTGGAGAGGAGTCAGAATGTTTGCCAATTAGCGGCACCTGCAAGACCATGGGGCCTGAATCCTGAGCAGGAATGTCTTCGAATTCTGCCTCCTCACCTGTTTCTGACTCCAAGACTTGTTGAAAACTGGGCCATGATAGCTGAGTCACAACAGGTATAGAGTTGAGAACATTGGCTAATTCCTTTCCTATGTGAACTAAATGGTGGGGCAGATTCACTATTCTATTGGCATTGGTGTCATCAGATACTCCTGGAGTACACCCACTAGAGATAGTAGGACTTCCTGGTATTGTTAGTCTTCCTCCTTTTGTCATATGGGAGAGGGGAATGAGGTTCAAAATAGTTCATCCTCTTAGCTGGTGACTGTGTAGACAAGGGGTTGGAGGAGGACTGAAACTAGCTGCATTATCAGCCTCTGGTGGCAAGTGCCAGAGGAGCTTGCCAATTGCTCACATAGCACCTGTTAACATTAGCTTGCAACATTTTGCCTCCTCCTCTCCCTCACATGGGAAAGAATTGAGGATAAAACCCAGAGGTATGACAAAATATTGAATGGAGGATCTCCATATAGCACTTTGATTAAGGGCCCAGTAATGGTAAGGGGCTTGGAAACACCCTTGATGTCATCCAGTCTGTGTGTACAATTTATTTTCTCACCCAGTTTTGTTTCTCTAGCATTTTTATGTGGAGTCTCACTTTTTGTTACCTAGATTCATAAGGTAATAAAGCAGGTGAGAAATAAAATGATATCAGTATTGAAATTTAAATGCCCTGAAATGTAAAATGACTATTTTGTTGTTCAGACATAGTTTGTTGCTAGTTAATTTCAGCCTGAGTGGAATTTATTACTCTTCCATTCTAATTGGAGAAACAAGTGATATTCCTTAGGGGAAAATACAGAGGATAAACATCTCTAATTAGCATTGCCACCATATATCACCATAGCTGATCCAGACACCTGGTTGTGATACACATCACAGAGGATGTAGAAATGTGAGCTGGCAGGGGCTTTAATGGATGCAATAGACAGTTTCCCCCATTGGCAGAAGGACTGCAACATTTGAGTTAATCAAATTGTTTTAGAGGTTTGCTTTTTTCCCGAAAACTGATGAACAAGTTGAACACTTTGAAATACAGATGATAGATAGATAGACAGGCCAACATAATACATTTTAAAATGCTACAAAGAATCATTCATTGTTTTCTAGCATTTTTTTCACTATGTGCAAATCTAGGGTTTTCAAATACTATTATTACCATCAACAATCAAAATAGGTATAGAACTTTTAAAAGGAATGAGGATATAAAATATAGAGAAGAGGGGAAGGCTCAGAAAACAGAGGATAGAAGAACTGAAGCCAAAAATGAGCCACCAATTTAAACATATTGGTCTGTGAAGAGTTACCATTGAGAAATATCTTGTAACATCTAAGAGATAAACAGAAAAAATATCACAATAGAAATGCAATTACTGTATATACTCGAGTATAAACCTAGTTTTTCAGCCCTTTTTTTAAGACTGAAAAAGCCCCCCTCGGCTTATACTCGGGTGAGGGTTCTGGTTGGCTTATACTTGGGTCAGTTTATATTCCAGAATATATGGTACATTTATTATTTTTCTCTATTGTTATTGGTATTATTACATTTATTATTTTTCTCTATAGAGTAGAGTCTCACTTATCCAACATGAATGGGCTGGCAGAATGTTGGATAAGCGAATATGTTGGATAATAAGGAGAGATTAAGGAGAAGCCTATTAAACATCAAATTAGATTATGATTTTACAAATTAAGCACCAAAACATTATGTTATACAACAAATTTGACAGAAAAAGTAGTTCAATATGCAGTAATGCTACATAGTAATTACTGTATTTACGAATTTAGCACCAAAATATCATGACGTATTGAAAACATTGACTACAAAAATGTGTTGTATAATCCAGAGCGTTGGATAAGCGAGACTCTACTGTACTACATTTATTTTACTCTATTTGTTATTATTATTAATACATTTATTATTTCACTCTGATCTTATTATTATTATTATTACATGTATTATTTTACTCTATTTATTATTACATGTATTATTTTCCTGTATTTATTATTATTGTTATTATTATTATTATATGTATTATTTTACTCTATTATTATTAAAAAGATACATAAGCACATTTATATTGTTGGCTTCCAACTGACAAAAGACTCTTGTCACACCCTGGACTCTCCACAGATATATTTACCTTCCTTGCCTAGTTTCCCCATGCCTCACAACCTCTGAGGATGCCTGCTATAGATGTGGGCGAAACTTCAGGAGAGAATACTTCTGGAACATGGCCACACAGCCCAAAAGACATACAACAACCCTGTGATCCTGGCTATGAAAGCCTTCGACAACACATCACTCCAATCAACAAGCAATGGCCACTAGCTAAGTTACACCCACTGGCCACTGCGATGACAAGAACAGGAGAGGAGCAGTGAGTGTCCCAGGAAATATGGGATAACCGTATAACAGTTGCAGCCAGCTCTATCTCAGCTGTCCAACCATTTATGCTGACCCATACTCATTATTTGCTCTAAATTCAATAATAAAGGAGGAAGAAACCACTTACTTTTGATAATGTAGTTCAAAGCCACATTAAGCAGCCTTGGCTCGTAAACCAAAATCAGCTCCATGCATCATGTACTCACCACAGAGCTGATTAGCTATCTCTCACCTCCCACCCCAAATGGCTCAGTGTAGATTTGCCCCATGACTAATAAGTCCAGGAAAATGCCTTTTCTGTTATGCTTTTGAGATAGCACATTATGTACAAAAGCAAGATCATAGAGCCAAAATGATAGAAAGTCGTAGTGTTTTTGACAATGTTGGATGGATTAATAATAATAATAATAATAATAATAATAATAATAATAATAATAATAATAATAATAATAAACTTTATTTTTATATCGGGGGTGGTTCACAACAGGGACAAGCCTGGATAATTGCAGGTTACAGAGGGAAAATGACCTTATCACCTCCTTAGTCACTTAGACGATTCATTCCTCAGCTTTTGTGCAGATCACATCTCCTCTAATCACCTCCATTTGTATCTATTCCAAGCACAAGTTGACCAGTGTACCATTGTACAACTATGTTCATCTCTCACATTATACACCATTTGGAATGAATCAGCCCATCAGGTGGGAGGATAAATAAGAGGTATCCTCCATGCCCATGGGCACCATGTTGCCATGGCATTGATCAAGCACCCATTTGTTCTGCACATCTCATGGCCTGCAAAGAGATCTGATTTGGGCAATGTGGCATAGAGGAGCTTTCACTTTGGATATTTTTTGACCATCATCATTGTGCAGTCCTCACTGCATGAGACCTTATGTGATACTTAAAAGCAATAAATGGTGAATGTCTCCCTATCCCCAAGATATTGGCAATGGGTCAAAGAAATTGCCAGTAAATCCTTTGAGAAGGCCACTTTTACTTTAATACATATTACTAATGGAAATGAAACTACAGCAGGATAAGGAGGAGATAGAAGAATACAATTTAATGTTTAGAGTTCCAGATTGAGAGTATAAACGCTAATTCAAATTCTCATGCAGACAGGACACTTGCTGGGTAACCTTGAGTCACTTTCTCTCAGTCTAACCCCGAGCAATTTGGAGGAATGTTAAGCTAAAAAGCAAACGAATAAACATTATATTGGCTGGATATCTACAAAAAGTGAGTCATTGAAACAGTATATGACTATTTATAGTGACATGACCACAAGAAAATCATATAGAATTAAAAATAAAACATGAAACATAGCTCTCTTATTCAGAACATCTCTGAAAGAGGAACACAAGAACAAATTCACTGCACAAACACACATTTAGGCAGTGGGAGAATACATTGCAAAGTACTATAATGTTAAAGTATTATTTTTTACTTTTAAATGCAAAAGTCCAAAATTGTTTTGAATTACTTTATTGTCTGTACCCTGCTCTAAGTAGCAATGAGAACAAATGGGATATTAATATTGTAAATAAATAAATAATAAAACACATAAGCTTTCCGAGGATATTTACAAAAAATGTTGACAGGAAAACTTATGACTTTTCATGCATTGGGAAAGGGGCTTGCAAGGTGATGCAGATCTCTTGAGTTGAAATGAACATGGCAGCTGAAAATGGAGTCACTTAACAAGATTAAGGTCAACAGATTTGTGTTTCCCTAGTAATGTGTAACAGACAGAGGTACTCAGATGGCTTTCAATGAGACTGATTGATTCCTGTACCCTTTCACTTCTCTTGTTAACCTTCATGTCTGGAGAAAGACCTTTACAGTGAGGTATTGTTATTCCTTGCAATGATTCAGAGAATATTTTGCAGTCACTGCTTTTAATGACTTTTCTTTCATATTGTCCCGCAGTACAAAGACATTTCCCAAGAGTTCAAAGACTGACTGGCATGCTAGAGACCTTATTTTATTGTCTCTGCTGAAATGGAACCCTAAGCACTTTCTAAACAACCGATTAGGATCCAATATCAAGTTTTAGGACCATTACTGCATAACATTTACTCAATGACATATCTTCAGATGAAAGGTTAGGTACATTATGTGATGGTGACATGAATTATTCAAATTTCATTCTCTGTGACAAAAACCTTACTTGGAACAGGCATTTTGATATCATAATAATATGTTCTTAGAAGACAAAAAAATTAATCAGCTGTATTAAAGAGGGCAAGAGACATAGGAAATAAAGGAAGTACTATAATTCAATGTCAGAGCACATGTGTTGCAATATGGCTAATCTCTAGAACTATAAATAAAAGTATCTGAGTGTTTCAGATATCTTAAGGAGCAGGCAGGGCGCTAACCGTGTTTTTGCATATGAAAGGTACAGAAATTACATGGTTGAGATAATGTTACCATGTCAATTGCAGAGCACATGAACAGTTTTGCAATTCCTTGTTATTGTTGCTTTTGACATTTCATTTTTCCTGTGCACTAAATAAATACTTTTCCAGCAAATTTATCTTAGCTGGTGATCTCTTTTTTCAAGTGTATATCTTTTCATAAAGAATGCAAGAAGAGTACTGTAGGATTAGACAACAGATCTATCATGCCAGCATTCTATTCTCCAGTAGCCAATTTGATGTCAATGAGAATCCAACAAGTAGGACATGACTGCAGTATCACTCACATTCTCACATTTCCCAACTACTGTTACACAAAGGCACCCTGCTTTATGGTCCTTGGTTTTGAGCCAAAGTGGCTTGAAGTAAACATCCTGGAAATACAGAGCAGGAGAGATCATTCAAGTGCCACTTGTTTATTTCATTCCCCAATTCCTTGCAGTCCTGATCTGGATATTAGCTGTATTGGGTGAAGTCATTCAGTGAAAGTACCTGCATTACCTTTATGGCCACCTTCACAGTCTTTTTCCAAAAGTATGAAAGCACAAGGCTAGCTCCACCTAATTGAAAATGCAACATACATGGCAATTCACTGGAATCAGTGTCTGACTAGCTGGATCTAAAAGGGGCATCTTCACTGCAAGTGAGACCTCCAACTTGTAGAGGAGTCCTTAGGCTGAGCAAGGTTCCAATCCCGAGCATTGCAAATCCTCTGCATGGTAATAATCATTTAAATTCAGACTCAGAAGTGAAAGTGATGCACCAATAGAATTAAAGAGGAGCATCTAGCCCAGGGGTCCTCAAACTTTTAAAGCAGAGGGCCGGTCCACAATCCTTCAGACTGTTGAGGGGCCAAATTATCATTTGGGGAAAAAAACCGAACAAATTCCTATGCACACTGCACATATGTTATTTGTAGTGCAAAACAACAACAATGACAATGAAAGAACAATACAATAATTAAAAATGAAAATAATTTTAACCAACATAAACCTATCAGGATTTCAATAGGAAGTGTGGGCCTGCTTCTGGCCAATGAGATAGTCAGGTTAATTAGGATTGTTGTTGTTGTGTGTCTTCAAGTCATTTCAGACATTGGGCGAGCTTAAGTCCAAAATTATTTATTTATTCATTTACTACATTTATTTACTACATTTATATCCCACCCTTCTCACCCTGAAGGGAACTCAGAGCAGCTGTATGTACATACAGTATATTATATTATTAGCATAGCACAATAATAGCATTATATATTACTATATTGAACTATACCACTATACTGTAATATTATATGTAATATATAACATATAATATTATATGGTATTATTATTAGTATTATATTGTATAAAATGATATTATTATCAATATCATATGTATATACAATATATTATATTATTAAAACTGATATAAAAATATTATATTATAAAACTGAGGGCGGGGGCCAGGTAAATGACCTTGGAGGGCCGCATCCGGCCCCCGGGCCTTAGTTTGGGGACCCCTGATCTAGCCCCTTGTTTTTCTACAGTACCCTTCATACATATGTAAGCCACTGACCATGACTATTATCACAACTTTCAGTCAATATAATAGAAACATAATCAAAATATATATGGTTAAAAGGACTTAGAACAATGGGTTGACTCTGCTTAAAATGTGTAGCAAACATATTTCCCCTGCTTTTCTATTATATTGTGTTGAAAATGAGTCATCATACTAGACATCGAAATGTAACATGTGCTTTCTAAGCCATATTGTTTTATAATGTCTTTAAGGCTTCACAAACACAGCAAGCCAACACCCTCTGTGCATTCTGAAACACTTGATCAGTCCCCACAGTATAAACAAATCCCTTGCTTATACATAACTCTTGATAATGATGACATCAAAACTGGGATGCAAAACATTTAAAATTTAAAATGTACAAAAAGTAAACATTAAATAAAATATTTTCTGCAGCACTGTATCACAAATCCAGCCTATGCTGGATAGAATCACACTCCCCCTGAAGACACAGGTCTGCAGTTTGGGGGTCATTCTGGACTCAGCGTTGACTTGAATCTGGAGGCCCAGGAATCAGTGGTGCCTGGGAGGGCCTTTGCACAATTAAAACTTGTGTACCAACTGCTCCTGTTCCTTGAGAAGCCAGATCTGCCCATGTTGGCACATGCCTTAGTTACATCCAATCTGGATTACTGTAATGGGCTTTATGTGGGGCTGCCTCTGAAGAGTGCTCAGAAAGTTCCGTTGGTCCAAAGAGCTGCAGCCAGGTTGCTAACTGAGGCTGGCTGCAGGGAGCTGACAACCTCCCTGTTTCAGCAGCTCCATTGGTTGCCAGTCTGTTACTGGGCACAATTCAGAGTGCTGGTTATGACCTTTAAAGCCCTAGAAGGTTCAGGTTCAAGCTATTCGGCCAATTGCATCCCCTTGTACAAACCTGCCAGGGTCCTGAGATCTTCAGGAAAGACCCATCTCTTGGTCCCACCTCCATCTCAAGCTCGGTTGGTGGAAACGAGAGAGATGGCCTTCTCAGTGACTGCCCCACAATTCTGAGATTCCCTGCCCAAGGAAGCCAGAATTGCCCCCCTCTGCTGTCCTTCCTGTGGGAGGCTAAAACCTTTTTATTCAAGCAGGCTTTTAAAGATGGTATTTAAGACCATCGAGGTCTGCTGTGATTTTGTATGCTTTTATGGTATTAACCTGGATTGTTGTAATATTTATATTGTTTAATACTGTTTTAATATTTTCATATTTATATATTTAACTTGTAATGAAATGCTTTTAGTTGTGAGACACTTTGAGTCTCTATATGGAGAGAAAAAGCAGGATATAAACAAATAATAATCATAATAATCATAATCATAATCATACATCACACGGTCCTAGACACTTGGGAAGTGTTCAACTTGTGATTTTGTGATACGAAATCTAGCATAACTATATTGTTTGCTGTGTCATACAATATAATAATAATAATAATAATAATAATAATAATAATAATAATAATAATAACAACAATAATAATAATGATGGGACCCTGAAGAAGGAGACAGAAGGCCTGATTCTTGCAGCCCAGGAGCAAGCCATCAGAACAAATGCAATTAAGGTCAAGATCGAAAAATCAGCCAGTGACCCAAAATGCAGACTGTGCAAGGAAGCTGATGAAACCATTGATCATATCCTCAGCTACTGTAAGAAAATAGCACAGACAGACTACAAACAGAGGCACAACTATGTGGCCCAAATGATTCATTGGAAATTATGCCACAAGTACCACCTCCCAGCAGTAAAGAACTGGTGGGATCACAAACCTACAAAGGTAATGGAAAATGAACATGCAAAAATACTGTGGGACTTCCAAATCCAGACTGACAACATTTTGGAATACAGCACACCAGACCTCACAGTTGTGGAAAAGAAAATGTTTGGATTATTGATGTCGCCATACCAGGTGACAGTCAAATTGATGAAAAACAACAGAAAAAACTCAGCCATTATCAGGACCTCAAGATTGAACTTCAAAGACTCTGGCAGAAACCAGTGCAGGTGGTCCCGGTGGTGATGGGCACACTGGGTGCCATGCCAAAAGACCTCAGCCGGCATTTGGAAACAATAGACATTGACAAAATTATGATTTGCCAATTGCAAAAGGCCACCCTACTGGGATCTGCGCGCATCATCTGAAAATACATCACACAGTCCTAGACACTTGGGAAGTGTTCAACTTGTGATTTTGTGATACAAAATCCAGCATATCTATCTTGTTTGCTGTGTCATAAAATAATAATAATAATAATAATAATAATAATAATAATAATAATAATAATAATAATAATAATAATTTATGTAATGTACATGGATGACCTGAAGCTATATGGGAAAACGCAAACTGAAATCCAGTCTCTGACCAACACTGTCCGAATTTTAGCACTGATATCAACATGGAGTTTGGTTTGGACAAATGTTCGACAGTGGCATTGAAGAAGGGAAAAATCATTGAAAGTGAGGGCATAAATATGCCCAATGGCCAAACAATAAAGTGTCACCAGCCAGAGGCCTATAAATATCTGGGCATATTACAGCTGGACAACATCAAGCATGAACATGTGAAAACTGTGGTCAGCAAAGAATACACACAAAGGGACACAAAAATTCTCAAAAGCAAGCTCAATGGAGGCAACACCATCAAGGCCATAAACACCTGGGCCATACCTGTCATAAGATATACTGCTGGCATCATAAACTGGACACAGATGGACCTGGACAATTTGGACAGAAAAACAAGAAAACTCATGACCATTCATCATTCACTGCACCCTCGCAGTGATGTTGACCGGCTCTATCTGCCTAGAAGATCAGGGGGCAGAGGACTCTTACAAGTAAAACAAGCAGTCAAAGAAGAAGAACACGCCCTGGCAGAATATGTAAAGCAAAGTGAAGAACCTGCTTTGATTGAAGTCAAAAATCAGAAACTCCTCAAAACACAACAGACAAAAAACCAGTACAAGAAAACTGCACTACAAACTAGAGCTGACAGCTGGCACAACAAAACACTGCATGGAAAGTTCCTTGACAAAATTGAAGGAAAAGCTGATAAGGAGAAGACCTGGCTCTGGCTCACGAATGAGACCCTGAAGAAGGAGACAGAAGACCTGATCCTTGCAGCCCAGGAGCAAGCCATCAGAACAAATGCAATTAAGGCCAAGATCGAAAAATCAGCTGATGACCCAAAATGCAGATTGTGCAAGGAAGCTGACGAAACCATTGATCATATCCTCAGCTGCTGTAAGAAAATTGCACAGACAGACTACAAACAGAGGCACAACTGTGTGGCCCAAATGATCCATTGGAACTTATGCCTCAAGTACCACCTGCCAGCAGCAAAGAACTGGTGGGATCACAAACCAGCAAAGATCGTGGAAAATGAACACGCAAAGATACTGTGGGACTTCCGAATCCAGACTGACAAAGTTCTGGAACACAACACACCAGACATCACAGTTGTGGAAAAGAACAAGGTTTGGATCATTGATGTTGCCATCCCAGGTGACAGTCGCATTGACGAAAAACAACAGGAAAAACTCAGCCGCTATCAGGACCTCAAGATTGAACTTCAAAGACTCTGGCAAAAACCAGTGCAGGTGGTCCCGGTGGTGATGGGCACACTGGGTACCGTGCCAAAAGATCTCAGCCGGCATTTGGAAACAATAGACATTGACAAAATTACGATCTGCCAACTGCAAAAGGCCACCCTGCTGGGATCTGCACGCATCATCCGAAAATACATCACACAGTCCTAGACACTTGGGAAGTGTTCGACTTGTGGTTTTGTGAAATGAAATCCAGCATGTCTATTTTGTTTGCTGTGTCATACAACGTCGTTGTGTCAATAATAATAATAATAATAATAATAATAATAATAATAATAATAATAAATAATGCAGTATTTAATTAACAGATTTAAAACAATTTAAAAGACAAAAGGCTATTAAAATAGTTTGGTAAAAACAGTACAACTTCTAGGCCATTTTTTAAAAAGCCTGTTTAAAGATTTCCCTGTATACAAAGGTTTTAGGCTTCTGATGGAAGGTCAGCAAGAAGTGCATCATTCTGGTCTCTTTTGGAAATGCTTCTAAGAGTCTAGACACAGCCACAGACAAAGCCCTATTTTGTATTCCCACCAACTGTTTTTGCAATGGTGGTGGGACTCAAGCTGGAGCCACGCTGCCATATAATGGAGTTTCAGAATACAGATTAACTGCATTGGACTGGATTGTTTGGCAGTGTAGACTCATATAATCGATTTCAGTGCAGTTAATCTGCATTCTGAAACTGGATTACATGGCAGTGTAGATCCAGCCTCAAAGTAGGGTATCTCTTGATGATCTGGACCGGCTCATACAGGGAGATACAATCTGCCAAATAGCCACAACTTGTGTCATATTGGGATTTATAGATCATAACCTGCACTTTGAACTATCATCATGAATAGTCATACTAGTACTCACCTATACTCAATATAGGCTTTGTAGTCATCATTTTACAGAACCTGCAGAATTGGTTGAATATAATTTAGTTTCTGGTGATAAACATTACTGTTGTACTAAAACTCACAAAGGATCCTTTTACCATCTGTGGTGGACTTGTGAAAGAGTACAAAAATTTTGGAGAATGATCCATGTAGAGACACAAAAAATATTGGACAGAAGTTTTCCCATGAAGTCTGAACTATACTTATTAGGAATCTCGGATACTTCAGTAGAATTAAGTACAAATGATGATAAACGTTTTACATATATTTCAACAGCGGCCAAAATAATTCTAGCAAAATCCATCATCCATGCCTCTAGGTTGATACAACAAAAAGAAAAGAAAAATAAAGTCCTAATTGGGCTCGGGCTGTGGCGCAGGCTGGAGAGCAGCTGCAATGAATCACTGCAATGAATCACTCTGACCAGGAGATCATGAGTTCGAGGCCCGCTCAGAGCCTATGTTTATCTGTCTTTGTTCTATGTTAAAAGGCATTGAATGTTTGCCTATATGTGTAATGTGATCCGCCCTGAGTCCCCTTCGGGGTGAGAAGGGCGGAATATAAATGCTGTAAATAAATAAATAAAACAATGGAAAACAGAGCAGATCCCAGAGATTGACCATTGGTTGGAGAAGATAGAAGAAATAAAGAATATGGACAAATTAACTTGGTATATAAAAGAAATTAGAGGAAAGCCGATAAAGAAAACGAACTGGGAAAAAGTTGAAATGTACATTCAACAAAAGGTGTAAATGTGAAAAAATGAACCAGGATATTGTAAGAAACTTAATTGAAAAGTAATGTACCAAAAAAACAGGGAAAGAATTGAAGTTTGTTTTGTAGTACCCCTCCCCCTTCTTTCCTTCCCCGTTTTCCCTTATGTTTCTATTTCTGTACTACTTATCCCTTTTACCTCCCCTCCCCACTGTTACCCTCACTTGTAAACCTTGTTTTTATAATGCTTTTGTATGTTATACACTTCCCCCTTTAATAAAATCAATAAAATTATTTTTAAAAAAACATTACTGTTGTACCACGATGCCCTATGATTATAAGGGACAGGGGTGCTTCATTGCATGTAGAGTTTTCAATGTGGGGATAAGAACTCTTAAAAAAGAAAAAAAACTGATTTCATAAGTTTTTTTCTCAACGAAATGAAATAATAAGTAAAGGTTAAGTCATTTCAAACCTGCCATATTTGTAGGGGCTGAAATTTTTGGCATTCAGCTGCAAAGAGCTGGCTGGTTGGGTTTTTCTAGCTGGAGATCTTTGACTACTGAAAATCCAGTTGACATTTCAAATAAATATGCTCTCACAGCACTTGGAGGGATCTGATATGGCATAATGCTCTTCTTAATAAAAAAAGATTTTATGTGAAATTTACTTTTCTAAACAGTGGGATTTGGTACCTTTTGTCTTTATGAACTATGATACCACTTAAAGCAGACTGTAAATTAATAATCATGGTAGATGATCTATTTCATATTCCTGTTCAGAGTTTATATTGGCTATTGTTATATTCTCCTTTTAATAACTGTATTATGCCACTTCACACTATTTCTCCAGCTATCCCAATATTTATCTAATCTAATGGAAAATTTATCTCCTGCTTCTCACCCATATTTAAAATATTTAAAGGTTTTCAATAGGAAGTGACTACACATCTGCTACTTGACCTTTTAAAACAACACTAAATTTCTGAGCAAACTGTCATTTATCATTTTCATTAACAAATACTTTAAGATTGTATCTCCTTGTGCATTGCTTTTTCCTCTGCTGTACAATGGTATCCAGACAGTACCGGGGTGCAGCTTCATCTTGCAACCCAAAATATCACTAATTGGATGTAGGGGATGCCCTCATATTATTGCTTGAATGACTGCCGTTAATTTCCCATTATTGTAAGTACATCATCATTACAACCACTACCACACACGTACAAACACCACAAAATAGCTATGGTTCTCCAGTACTAGAGTGGATTTTAATGTATATATACAAAGATATTATCTACCTAAAATTTATCTCTGTTCCTTTTCAGAAAAGGGACTTTAGTTACAGGAAGTTTTCTTTCTGCAACCCCCCTCCCCCCCTTTCCCATTAGTTTAGAACTATTTTTATCGTATCAGAAGCAACTTGAAAGCATACTGGAAGTTACTTCTGGTGTGAGAGAATTGGCTGTCTACAGAGATGTTGCCCAGAGAATACCCAGATGTGTTAACCATACTGCTGGGAGGTTTCTCTCATGTCCCTGCAAGATAGAGCTGACAGCCAGGAGCTCACCCCGTCTCATGGATTCAAACCAGGAACCTTCAGATCAGCAACCCAACTTCCAGGTCAGCAGTCCAGCCAGCACAAGTGTTTAACCCATTGTGCCTCCACGGCTCCTTAGTGGGGAACCATTACGTATAGTAATTAGAGTACTAGGCTATAACTTGGTCATACTCACATTAGAATCAAACTGTTTGCAGAGTATGCGGGTTTAAAACTTAGATCTTTCTTATCCACATTAAAAAAAAACCTAAAAAAACAACAACTAAAAAAAGGACTACAATCCACCTGAGGAAGACTCTTTTGAGTTGAAACCGGTTGTGGTTTTGGAGTCTACTATCCATAATAAAGAAACAAGAACAATCTATATATATAAAAGAGTGATGGAATCCTGGCACCGAGCAAAACAACAAAACTAAACACCCCCCAACCTCGAAATTTCACAACACAATCCATCATCCACGCCTCAAGGTTGAAACCACAAAATATCATGTCACGAACCTCCACAGGGTCTAAAAAACCCCAAAAACTGGAGCTATTCAATGCAATTCCAATGGGCCACAGCAATGTGTGGCAGGGCACAGCTAGTCATTATATATAAGAAGAGGACTCAATTTGTGTATGTGGAACAATTAAAGAACTAAAGAACATTTATTGTTTATAAGAAGAGGAGTAAATTCATCCTTCAAGAGAAAAATATTGTTTTTACTGTGAATGTAACAGTCGTTTGTTTGATTGTTTAGCAACACCTTTTGTATCTGTTTTCATATTGATGTATTGAACTAAATTTAGGTTTAATGATTTCTGTATTACTGTAATAGTGGATATTTGTCTTTGTAGTTCCAGGTAACCCATTTTCTTTTTATAACTGGGTCAATCGAGGTTCAAATCCTTATTTAAATATGACGCTTGCAATTTTGCAATTGTCACTCTCTCTTAATATAATTTATCTCACAGGATTGTTGTGAAGATATCCTACTCTGACTACCTAGCTAGCTAAAGACTTCTGGGAATTGTGCACAAAAAGTAGTTTTCACCCAAATTTCTGTTTCTATACATGCATTTACTCCAAAGGACTAGATGTTTATTTGGCGTAACTTCACTTAAACATTCTGAGATAAGGAAACGTTTTGGAAAATTCATGTTCAGAAATATAATGAATACACATTACACCAGCATCAAACCAGGGACTTGGATAATCAAGTCCCTTACTATATAAGTCAATAAGACAGATTTTAGAGTAGGGGGTTATTGGCTCTATCATTGTGGAAAGTAAGGGGTAGGTAATATTACAACTTATCAAGGATAACATGAACTAAGGGACCAATAGGGTTTCATCTGACCCTACAAAGGTTCAGATTCTTGCCTGGTTTTTAAAATCAAAATCTGTGATGACTCATGGGCCATGTAGTCCCGTTCCTAGCACTGTTGTGACAGATGAAGAGGAAAACTTAGGTTTCCCACCGTTTCAGCCAGAATTGGAGCTTTTTCAGCCAGAATTGGAGCCCTTGCACCTGCAGGAGATTTGCCTTCCAGAAGTCTGCCAAACAAGCCTTGAGCAGAAATCTCCCCCATTTTCTCGCCGTGATTATTATAAACAACAGAAAGGCGCTCAGGAGGCGTCTCGCAGGAGCGCTAGGATTGCTGCCAGGCATTCAGCTGATTAAGCCTGCTTCCCATGGGAAACTTTAGGGAGTCATGCATCTGGACACAGAGAATGGCTTTCGGTTCTGGTTCCCCAGAGAAATGTTCTTTGGCGGGAAAACGAGACCCTATTTAGGTGTTTTGCCCACGTAGGAATCTTGCGGAGTCAATTCATCAGCTTCGGGAGTAGGTTGTGTGTGGACTACGCTACTCCCGCGTCCAAGTCCTTTGCTCCCGTTTCCAGCCTTGCCTTGCTTCCCAGGACCTTGCCTTGCTCCACGGACCTTGCCTTGCTTCCCGGACCTCGCCACGAATTTACCACGGATCCTGTTCTTGCTCCTCGTTTCTTGTTGCCTTGAATTAAGCCTAGTGTTCCAAGAATCAAGTTTACTTCCTAGCCTTGCTTAAGTTTCATGGACTAAAGGACCTTGTCATCTCCCCTCACTTTGCTTGGCAAAGTGAGTGTTTCGGTTACTGGATTACAACTTTGGACCTTAATATTTCATATTGGACATTGTTTCTTTGGACTAATTTTGACCTTTCCTGAAAGGTCTACTTCTGGACTATTTTCTACACTTGTTTTTATTAACTTTATATATTTCCACAATAAAGATATTAGATAGATTCTGGCCTCTGTGTATGGTTATTGGTGCTCTGCAGCCTGGGTCCTGACAAAATCTTAGGTTTTGTGTTTCCAGTCACTTGCCTACTTCTTTATATGGCTGCTTTTTAGATGAATATATCATAGTCTGGTGATATATAACTTAATTTTTTTATCTTTAATTCTAAACATCAACAATATACACCACAGTAATGAATTAGAACAACCATAAAGAGTAAAGAGTTCAAACTGATACATCTACAGATATACTGACACTACCAATCATGTATCCATGTATGTCTGCCACAATACTTCAGCTGTACAGTAGAATGGGATGTCTTTTTTTTACCTTGACAATTAAATAATAATAACATTATTATTATTATTATTATTATTCGCCCTGGTGGCGAAGTGCGTTAAAGCACTGAGCTGCTGAACTTGCAGACCGAAAGGTCCCAGGTTCAAATCCTGGGAGCGGCGTGAGCACCCGCTGTTAGCTCCAGCTCCTGCCAACCTAGCAGTTTGTAAACATGCAAATGCAAGTAGATCAATAGGTACCTCTCCGGTGGGAAGGTAACAATGCTCCATGCAGTCATGCTGGCCACATGACCTTGGAGGTGTCTACGGACAACACCGGGTCTTCGGCTTAAAAATGGAGATGAGCACCAACCCCCAGAGACAGACATGACTGGACTTAACGTCAGGGGAAACCTTTACCTTTACCTTAACATGTGTAACTTTCTTCAGAAATAAATGTGAAGTGCTACTGGGGCATGTCTTAACTCTATAGACAAGGAACACCAAAATAAACAATAAAGATCAATATCATCCATGGTACGAAGATCAGTCCAATACCATGGATCAATATCATCCAAAGAATGTAGTCCTAGTCAGGAGTTCCAAAGCTATTAGCATGGAGGGAAAACAAGGCCTTGCATGTCAGTCACATGTTCTCTATCTCCTAAATTTCAAGTTTGAGCAGAAGGATTTGAAAAGAGGTTATAATGATGCACAGCTGAATACTGTCACGGTTCACAGTGTAATGAGAAAACCTGTGTATAGTATATGTTTGCAGCTGGGTTTCAGTCACTATTCAAATAACTCTGGTTAAATTGTAAAGCTAGAGCTAGATGAGGAGGACTTGGACATATGCACCCATTCCATTGATACTTTCAGTTTTATAAATGTGAATACTGCTAAAATATTTCATATCAAGAAATATTTCCACGGTCATCATTCCAGTGAGAGATGAGGATGTTTACTAGATTCTCAAGTGAACAATGTCTTTCTTTACCAGAAATATTCTAAGATTTGTACAAATCCATTTCATAGTTATGGTCAAATTTAATCATACAGCAAGGTGTGAATTTTAGGTCTGCCAATATTAATAAATCTTGTTGCAAGAAAACATCACATTTATGTGTTTTAAATGTATTTTTATCTTGTATTGTTGTTTTAATTGATATATTATATTACAGTTTTATCTTTTTTATATTGTGATTTGTATTATGTTGCTTACATTTTGTCCTTATGTTGCCCCATGTAAGCCGCACCGAGTCCCCGCGGGGAGATGGTGGCAGGGTATAAATAAAGTTTTATTATTATTTTATTATTAGGTTCAATGCAATATCAGAAGTGTTTAATATGAGATCTGTCTCTTTTCTCTCCCAAATGTGATGCAAATCATTTCTGCACATATTTTATATAAGGATTTCTAAGAAGCTAACAACTCTATGAATAATTAGTTTTGAAGCTTAGGGATCAGAATTATAAAAGTTTAGATGGAGAAATCTGTGTTGCTGGACTAAACTTTGCAAAAGTCAGTGGAAAGCATCCAGCTGATTTGGATGGCTTTGAGGTCACATCCTCTTTGAGCTTGTTTGTTTGTTACTGTGTTTATAAATTACTGTATCTGCTACACACTGATAAACTAGTTCCAATATTGTTTGTATGCACAGAATTGCAATAAACATGAGACAGAATGATACAGTACCGATTGAATACTCATGAGAGAACAGACCATTTTTTGATGGGGGGAATATAGTTGTCAGAAAACTTGTGAGAGAGATTGATTGAAAAAGAGAAAAAGGGAGATCAAATAACAGGATCTAAAGAAATGTTCTCATAGTTTGCTACATATTTATTTCAGTGCTTTGTTTCCAAAAGGTATGGAATAAAAAAGGAGTAGAATATATATACAGATCAAACTGTCAAGATGTAAATCTAACTGATAATATCATTCTTATCTTAGTTGTAGAGGATCTAATGATCTTTTAATAATTTAAGTAATAAAAATAAGTATAACGGAAATGAATAATTAGACATAATTATCAGAATTACGTACATTGACTATTCTCCTGGGGCCCACCCCCCTCCCCTTGTGAAATATGAGATATTGGTCAAAACTAAAGTTACTAACAATAACCTCAATACTCCCACCTATCCTTTTTCTTTCCTACCTGATTTCTATCCCTTTTCCCCTTTTATTTGTGTGGAAAAATTGGAAATGTTAAATATATAGAGACAGACACATACACATACACACATACACATACACACACACACACACACACACACACACACACACACACACACATATATATATATATATATATATATATATATATATATAGTATCAATTCACTTTGTTACAGGGTTTGGAAAACTGCATTTTATAACATACAACTCTTTGCACACACAGCACACAGAGAGCAATGTAGTCCAGGTAGTAACCTTCAAAGATTCCCTAAGATGTAGCAAAAATATAAATTGTAAGGCAAAAGGTACCCCCCCCCCCCCCAAAAAAAGGAAAAGAATAGCAATCCCTTGCCTGCCACTGCCTATCTCAGTGTCTCTACAGTGTGCAAAGCTTCTCTCTCCTTCTCTTTCTGTGGCATGAAGAGTCACCCCCAGCTACAGTAAAATAATAGCTATAAGCTAAGCAGCATCTAGGAGCCCCGGTGGCAAAGTGCATTAAAGCACTCAGCTGGAGACCAAAAGATCCCAGGTTCAAACCCCAGGAGCGGCGGGAGCGGCCGCTGTTAGCTCCAGCTCCTGCCAACCTAGCAGTTCGAAAACATGCCAATGTGAGTAGATCAATAGGTACTGCTCCGGCGGGAAGGTAACGGCTCTCCATGCAGTCATGCCGACCACATGACCTTGGAGGTGTCTACGGACAACACCGGCTCTTCGGCTTAGAAATGGAGATGAGCACCAACCCCCAGACATGTCTGGACTTAACGTCAGTGGAAATCTTTACCTTTTTTAAGCAGCATCTAATGGAGTTTCCATCTCTTCTCCGGTGCAATCCTATTCCCTATGCCTACCTGCCTGAAAGCTGATGTGGTGTAAGGCTCCTCTTTCTTTCTCTTCCTGAGTGTGAATGGAGGGTGTGGTGAGGATCCTGGTAATTTAAAGAGCACTGGCCACAGTTCTAACTTTGCCTCCTCTCCCCGCCCCCTCTTCTCTCAGCCTTGATTGGCTGAGAGGCATGGCAACATGTTTGGCCTTGCCTCCCGATAGTGCTTGGTAACTCTGTGAATTAAAACTGTGTCAGAAAGTTTCAACGTTTACACAACTTACAAAAAAATACAAGGCTAAATTTTCGATTCTTAATTTTTTTGTATTGGGTTATGCCCATGTAACAGATATCACATCATAATTATGAATCTAATGAATTTGATCTGACTTATGATGAGTTATGAAAATTTTGCTCAGCCCTACTGCACATATCTTGTAGTGCAAAACAAAAAGAAAGAACAATACAATATTTAAAATGAAGAACAATTTTAACCAACATAAACTTCATCATATTTCATTGGAAGACCCCAGGAGTCTTCCAGCCTTTGCAATACTAATGCTAATGCTAATACTAATGCTAATAATAATAGGAGCAACCTCGGGGGCCATCCAGTCCAACCTAGAATCATAGAATAGTAGAGTTGGAAGAGACCTCATGGGCCATCCAGTCCAACCCACCCCCAAGAAGCATGCCACCTGTTTCTGCATGCCACCTGTTTCTGGCATGCAGTCAAAACACAGTCAAAGCACACCCAACAGATTACAACCCAGCCTTTGAAACAACAACAGCAACAACAACAGGAGCAACACAGGGGCCATCTAGTCCAACTTCTTTCTGCCTTGCAGGAAAAGCACATTAAAGGTGTTTTTGGAAGGCTTTGGAAGCTGTGCCGATGGCGGTGATGGTGAGATCCCATAGGCCATGGCAGAGAGGCCCCATAAGCCACAGTGAAAGCTGTGTCAGAGAGACCCCATAGACTACACCAGCAGCAATGAGGCTCCACAAGCTGCATGCTTCTTAAGAATGCTGAGCCCTTGACTGTGCTTTGCGGAGTCCTAAGGGCTCTGCAGATCAT